>NW_019384313.1:1171896-1234483 GCF_000671375.1 Centruroides sculpturatus | reverse complement strand
TGTTTTTACATTATATTTACTTGCTAATATTTGAAATTCAATGTTATTGGAAATTGAAGATAAATATTAATATCATGCTGTAGTATATGTTTTTAATCATTTAATTTCTATTTAATAACAGCATTGCAAATTTAAATTAAGAAAAAATAAGATTTAAAATATAAAATTTATTTTTAGATGTAAAAGGTAAACAGAACACCAACGGAAAAGTAATAAAGACGATGAAAAGCGTTAATTTCGAAGAAACTGAAAGTTATAACGATGAAAATTTATCAAGTGGCGAAGAATATGATGAGGTTAGTAAATATTTTTAATTTATTTCTTAATTTATAAACATTTAAACTGATTTTAAATGTTGTTGTTGTTGTTGTTAGTAATTGAAAAATTAAAGTAATTTAATTTACATTTAAAAATGTTTAGTAATTAAAGTAATTGTTGACATTTAGTTGTTATTGATACATATTGGAATAAACAGCAGCTTTTCAAGTCATTAATATAATTAAAACATTTCACTCTTGATTATTCTATATTTGAATTATTTAATTATTGTTTATTTATTTATATTTTGTAAATGTGAATAATTCTGAATAATTTGAAATTCTACATAGACTCTAAACAGTATAACTTGATGATATATTTTCATGATATTTGAAATTGCTTTTATTATTTTTGATTTATGAAAACATTTACTGTTTCTAGAAAACAACGAAGTGCATGGATGTTTTCATTCAGTTCTTTAAGAAACTTCCATCCTTCATTTTACAATGTTTCAAGTCATCGTCTAAGTAAAATGATTGATAATTATAAAGGTATGTCGAGGATTTTTATGTTTTATACTACATTTACGTGACAAAAGTTAATTGAGTTACATTTATCCTGTCGAATAGAATCATTTATAACAAAAAATTAAAAATAATTCTTAAATCGCCTTTAAAAAGCAATAAACTTTTAAACTTTTCAAATTTGAATAATAAATTTCTGCAAATAAATACTTATAAAATTTTATCGTTACTTTTTCAGATAAGAGTGAAGAAAGTGACTAAAATTTAGTTAACTCAAAATTTTAAATGATTAATTATGAAAATCAACATGATAATTAATTGTATAATAACGACACAAGACTTAAGAATAACGATAATTTTTACGTCGAAAAGTACAGCGATCCTGCAATTTTATTTATTAAGAAAGCTTCTTTCTTCATTCTTTGGATCTTTTCAAAGTTTAATTGGATTTGTTGTGAAAGAAAAAACCGATTTTCTTAAATTAAAAAAAAATTACATTTATAAATTTTTCTTAATATATGTACTTGTGTATTTACAGGTAATAATAAAAAGAAATAAATATCTTTTAAAACAGAGTGTATATAATTTAATTTGTACTTTTTGGTTTTCGATTAGCTGTATACAAACGCGTTATTTCGATTCAAATATTTTTCCCTGAACCGAGTTAGATAATTGACCGGTGTGACTGGTTTGTTAGCGGGAAAAGTATGATATACAGGGGCAAGATATTATTAAAATCGAAAGTATATATTTTATGATTAAAAATTGAAGCCCGGTATTAGAATTGTTTAAAATTACATTTAGGCTAAAACTAAAACTGATTCGAAGTAAAATGTCAAATGAAATTATAAAATCTCGTAAATGTCTAAAGAATTGTAAGATTTATTTATATAAATATAAGATATTTGAAGATAATTCATATGAAGAATAATATTGATGTATGTGTGTTTATTGAATATTTCAAAAATCTAGAAATGTACTGGCGTTATTCATTTGTCAATTTAATTAGGGAATACTGCTAAATAATTACTTATTTTTATTATATTGAATTAAAAATAATCAAATAAAATAATTTATTTTATATTTTGAGAGCTGAATTTTGAATTTTCAAGTCCTCTTGATTTATGAGGCCCGAGGAGCACGAGGCGCGCGCCTGGGGCCTCATAAATCAATCGTGCAGAAATCTTTCAACACTATCCCACTAACCTTATACTGTATAATTAAATATGGTTTATTTAAATATACTTCCGAGGAGATATTCGGAATTACTTTAAAGTTTAAACGTTTGGAGACGAGGAAACCACCCCGAAAATCGGAAAATTCGATTCCTGTACAAATATTCGATCGACCGGCGAAAAAGTCTTGGCTAAAAGTCCCGAACATTTTAAACACGCGGTAAATTTTTATAAAACGAGAAAAATTAAGAAATAAACCGGACTTTTTTTCCGGCTGGGACTACATTACATCAATAGTAGAGCACATCTCTGCTTCCGGACAGTTGTAGTTGTTTTCTTCCTGTCTGAGATCGAGATGGCAAGTCGACATGCAAACTCCCGCCACTAAAAATACCGAGTCGTTAACTTTTATGTCACATTTTTATTATATAATACTAATTATTGCCTCCGCCTTTCGAAATAGCCATAATCGTAATCAAATTTCGTCGATGATGCGACGCGAAACGATATTTATCGAAATATTATTTCATTTATAAATATCGTATTTTTTTCCGAAAATAAAAATAATTAATCAGCCGGGAGACGATCCATTTTATACGTCTGTAGTATTATGTAATAAATCGCGCCAGGCGGTCCGTTAGTCTATTAAAATATCGAGAATTTCGCCAATTATAGCTCCGTTTTATAAACAAGGAAAGCTTCAAAAGGTAAAGAAAGGGAAGTTCCGTTTAACGGGAATTAATTGGAATTGCGGAAAAACCCAGCGCGCCGACCGAAACGTCTTCTCAAGAGGCCTTCCCAAAGTATTAGTGGAAGAAGGCCCAAGGCCCGTCCTTTTTCTAAGGATTCCCGGCCGACGACGTTTCTAGCCAAATTTTCATATAAAATTCGCCGGAAAGCCAATGGGAGTGGTCTTATCTTCCGGCACGGCCAGAGGACGGAGAGGGCGAGCAAACCCACGAACTTGGACCCGGTCATGAGGCCGTTTAACATCGGTGGCGGCGCCCGTCCTCCCCTTAAATACCGCCGGCGCACTCGGCACTTTCCCACGGATTTCCGTCGAACATCCGACGGATAAGAGAAATTGTCACTGGGTAAGACGTTTCCCGGGTGAATTGCGCAAATGGCGACCGACTTTTTTCCATGGAATCCGTAAGTAGTTCCACTTCCGCTTTAGACCGAGAAAATTCCCAAGGAAAGCTTTTATAGGACGGAATAAAACCACGCCTTTCCAATTAAGGCGCATTTTTACCGGGATCCCCACTTACCTTACTTCGTACGGTCCTCTGGGAACCAGACCCAGGTACGCCCGTTATCTGTGGGTTCAGTCACAAATACGATTCCCCTCGTATAACACGGCAGTTACGTTCCAAAAAAGTGCCATACAAAACAATGGACTAATGCAAGACATAGGATTAGGTTCTATAAGTTAACAAAAGTATACAATTCTTTTCCGTTACTAAGAGAAATATGTTTATTAAAGCCATTGATAATTAATTAACAATCACAATAAAAAGTACCGTATTAAGTTTAGTATTAATTTCGGTTAAACCGCGGTCTTTTTCATTTTACAAAGTGTCGTCGTCATCCCGATCAGAAATATTTGCAGCGTCTTCATTTTTCTTTATTTTAATCATAAGCAATTTGTTTGGATGACGAAATTAAAATGTGTTATTAATCGATTTGTTCTAGCGGGTGTTTGTTCGGTCGAGTACCCAGCGACTTTTTTCCAGAATTTGTGTTCGAATACCGAATTATTCGAGTATTTCGTTCGTCATTTTACAAATGATTGCTTACCTACGGTTAAAAAGAAAAGTTTAATACCGCTTATATAAAATTGTTTAAATAAACTTTACTAAATACGAAGGTTAATCTATACAAACAAAACAAGGTCTTAAGGGCTAAAGTCTGAAAGCAACGACGACGACGACATTCGGTTGATAGGAAAGTTAGTGCAATTTTCTTCTTCCTCTTCCTATCGGTTTTCGTCAAAGTAAACCCGCGAAAAGGCACAAAATAATTTGAAAATTTCAATATTCTAAAATCTACCGGCAAACTTGAGACGTCGCGCATGCTTTCTCGAATAAAAAAAAAATCGAATAACGAAGTTTACCTTTAAAAATTATGAAATTTTATATGGAGAATTTCCAAAACCGCATTAGAGCCAAACCGGAAGTAGTTTTGTACGGGGACAACTACAATTTTCCAACGGTGTTAGAGCCAAAGTGTGTGTAAAAGCAGAGTCGATAGATATACTGGTCCTTGCCCTGCCAATAGCTGTAATGTTACGATACTGGCGTAATAAAAATTTCTGCCACTTCGAACGCTTCGATCGCGTCTAGGCGTAAGTTTGGCTTGAGCATGGGGAGAGTCAGCTGTAAACATTCGAAATTCTTTTAATATATGAAATTTTCTCGTTTTTAATTCATATATTTCTTTTGTCTTTTTTAAAGGACTGCTTATAAATACAGTACTATTTTAATTCGATTTTGAAGATTATTTATTCAAAAATGTCGTTAATATTTATATTAACTGTCACTTTCACGATTTTAGACTTTAAATTGATTAGACTGTTTGTGTTTTGCTTACAATTTGTGTGCATTTTAAAATATTTTGGGAGTTTTCGTTAAGGGCAAGAAAACGTAGTCAAAAAATTTATAGTTAAGCCTGTATATACGTACATTATTAATATGGGATGTCTTTGATATTCCCACGAACTCTCTGAATCAGGAAGAAATGGGAATGATAATTATATACACTTAATTATGGAAATGTATAGAAATGTTAAACCAGGTGTTAAGATAGAATAGATTTAAAGTGTTAAAAAAAAATTTAGGATTTAGAGTGGCTTTGGAGTTTATCAACGTTAAGCCCATATCTTTTTATTTATTTATTAATATTAGGTGAATTATTATAGTTTGCAGTGAGAAAGGAGCTATGATATATGTTATTCACAACTGATATTGTGTTTATGAATGAGCTAAAGAGAGATTAAACTTGAGCCAAAAAAAGCTGGGAACAGATTAGAGAGGAGATTAAAAGTCAGGAGATTTTGTTCTTGGATTTCAGATAAATTACCAAAATATGTATAGCTATATTTAAGTGTTGTAAGAAAATATTTATTAAATGGTTAATTCCGTTTAATAAATATTTTCGGATATCCGAAAAAACTTTAAGTAAGTGGTACAATAATTATACGATTAACAGATATAAAGTAAAAAATAAAAAAACAAATTGTTGGTATGTTCTTTTCCCATATATAAACTGTTTATATGAAAAATACAAAAGTCAATTTAACGATGTTTCTGTTCATACTATAGCCTCTCAAAAATAGGTTATCTAATGTAATGAGTTTTATCCTTAATAAAGAGGAAAAAGGAACAAGATCAGCAACTAAATTCGCAGTGGTTGTATACAAACTGTCATGCATGTGTCCTCATCCTAAATGTTATATAGAAGAAACCAAGCGTAAACTAGAGAAGAAACTTACAGAAGAGGAAGTGGCTATGCATCTAAACTACAGAGAATTTCCATGGTATCAACATTGCAGTATTTTTAATTGTAAAATTGATAAAAATAATATTAAAATTCTGTGTAAAGAAAGTAATATTGTTAAATGTCACATAAAAGAACATTATAGCATATTATTAAAAATATTAACATATTAAGAAATATGTAAATAACAAATTTGAATACAAGAATGTCTGTTGATGCATGTTGGGATAGCTTTGTCAACTGTAAAAAAATGTTTATTGTACGTTTTCTCCTTTATCCAAATACATTTTCACCAGTATTATCAGGCCTCATCAATGATAATGATACTAGGTTATATCAGTGTTTTTAAATTGTTAACTGTCTATATCGTAAATCCCTCAAAGTTGGTGCTGATAGAGTGCTTTTTGCTCAGACTATTTTCTGAATTTTTAATTTTTAGAATTACAGTTATACAATTAATTTTATGATTTTTATTCACTATTTCTTCTATTTATTCTAAGTATTTATTATGTTTATAACTTAATAAATACTTAGAATAAATGACGATGAAACNACACCATCCGTTACTCTGGATGCAAAATGTTGATGGAACTTTGAAACTTGCGCTCATATTTTCCACCATTGTTGTCTAGTCTGTGACGTTTTTGAAATTTTACGACACGACGCGATGTCCTTTTTCGTCATTAATCTTTCGTCTTTTCAAAATTTCTATGTTCTAATTATTTGCATATGAGCGACTTTTCAAAGGTCCATCTCTACTGGAGGTCGATCGTTTACAATAATTAGCTTTTTTTTCTCTCGTCGCGGTTTCATATGACTAACACAACTAATTCGATCTTTGATCGGTTTTTAACAATGGACGATTTTCTAGTTTCGTTTTACCAAATTATTATAATAACTGTTTAATTTCAATTTTTTTCGGAACCTCACACGTATAATAAAAATTATTACATGTATTCTAGGAATAGCTGAAGAGTGAATAAGTTCCCCATAATTACAAAAGTTATTGCTTTATCTTCACGTTAATATAAGTAGTGTATGTTAGTGATTTTGTACATTAATTTCCCATATTATCGATTTTGCAATTAATTGAAGACTTAGAAATTGGTTGAATTATATTTGAAACGGAATCTCTTCCATGTGGTTTACAGAATTATATTTATTCTCGAAATCTGACTGGTCAATTTTGATTAAACTTTACCATTTTCCATTAATTTTCACGAGAAATTCAAAACGTTAATAAAAATTGAGGACCATGACTTTGTTTTCGAGATATAATGGCGTCAAAGTAATAATATCAGTGCTGAAGTGTCGTGAAGAAGTACTTCAGTTACAATGCTGATATTTATTGTAAAAGCTGAAAGTGAGTAATATTATTATTTTAAATAAATAAATTTCCTATTTAAAGCAGTTATATTTTATAGCTATATATAATTTTAATTCGATGAAATCTGAAGAGCATCATTTAAAACGTCTATTTATGCAAATCAATGAAGAAAATTATAAAGAAAATCATCTAAAATAAATTTCTTTTTATTTTAAAATAGGAATATATAATATTATTAAATTAAATTAAACGATTTAATATAAAATAATGAAATTATAATCTCATTAGTGCCTATTGCTCTGTGAATTACCCTCATTGAAGCTTCTGTATTTAATCAATTTAATGACAATAATTTTTATTTTTTTTTTACAAAAATACTTAGAAATGCTTTGAAGTATTGTGCTTTAGACATAATTTTCAGATGGCGGAGTGTGAAAACTGTATATGCTCTTATTGTGAATTAACTCACAACAATACATTTGGTATGTACAGTACTTTTTGATGTTAAGAAGTAATGTTAAAGTCTATAATATTTAATTATTTTTAGTAATAGCTATTTGCCCAATTTGTCACAAAGTTAACTTGTTAGGAAATAAATTTGGTCTGTCCGTTTGTCATCCGTGTAATAGTTTCTTCGAGGCAACTGTGAAACATTCGTTCTATCCCTTATGCGACAGTAAAGAGACGTGCGAAGTCAAACGAGCAGACATCAAAACATGTGACTTCTGTCGGATGAGTAAATGCTATGCACGTGGAATGCAATCTAATAAAGTAATATGTAAGTATTTGATTTCAAGTATTATACTTTCTAGCATTCAAAAGTAGTTAATACTACAACTATTAGATTTTATATAAAATAACTCTGTAGTGGGCAATGATTACAAAGAAAAATTAAGTAGAAGACTAGAAAAAATTCCAACTTTGGTATGTCCTTTTAAAATTTTTTGGTGTTTTCTTATGTAAATTTGATAGCAACGAGTTTTTATTGTGTTTGTATGTCNCACTCCAATAAATAAATAGAATTGAAACGACACTTTGAAATATTTTCCCGATGAAAATGAATAATAATAATAAGTTTCAATAAAAATAATAAAATGTAAATTGAATGTTATCATAACAAGTTTGCTTGAATTTCCTTTCTTCTGAGATCGCAGCAATGCGCGACGGGTAAGCTAGTTACATTATAAAAATTGAATTTACATTAAACTGTGATATTGATCATATAAATATGTTTTATTACAATAAGTATAAAAATATAAACTATGTATGTATACAAAGTTAATAAATAAATACATATTTTCTAATAAAAGTTTCTTTTTATGTATAAAAAATATACTTTATGTAAAATGTTAAAGTGATTGTAGATTCTTCATCTGTTGTTGTAAATTTAAAATTTTAGCTTTGTATTCAGCCAATTGTTGTTCACTCTGAAATAATGAAGACACAAATCAATATTTTACATAAAACAATTTATTAAGACTCCAGAAACCTAGCTATGTCCAATAATGTCATTGGATTTATTTTAAACACATATTTAAAGACCAAATATTTTATAGAAATGTTATAAATAAGAAACCACATTTAAAAAAATTATATAAAAACATCCTTTCCTTTACATTTATTTAACACCACTAGCAAATTATGAATGCATTCAGAACAAGGCTTCACTTACCAGTGGATTTCTGAGTCTTGACTAAATAATTACCTAATTTACATTAAAAATTATTGAGATTTTAAGTACTTTCACAACATTAAGATGTTGTGAACAGCACAAAAAGTTTTATTAATAACAAATGTTTTTGAATCTTTCAAAGATAATCTATTTTAAAATAGAAAAAATTAACTGCAGAGTGAAATATCTAATTCATCATTCATATATATTTTCTTATCATTGTAATAAATTATATATTGTTTAATGTTATTGAATATATATTAGTTTTGTAANTTTGTATACAAAGTTAATAAATAAATACATATTTTCTAATAAAAGTTTCTTTTTATGTATAAAAAATATACTTTATGTAAAATGTTAAAGTGATTGTAGATTCTTCATCTGTTGTTGTAAATTTAAAATTTTAGCTTTGTATTCAGCCAATTGTTGTTCACTCTGAAATAATGAAGACACAAATCAATATTTTACATAAAACAATTTATTAAGACTCCAGAAACCTAGCTATGTCCAATAATGTCATTGGATTTATTTTAAACACATATTTAAAGACCAAATATTTTATAGAAATGTTATAAATAAGAAACCACATTTAAAAAAATTATATAAAAACATCCTTTCCTTTACATTTATTTAACACCACTAGCAAATTATGAATGCATTCAGAACAAGGCTTCACTTACCAGTGGATTTCTGAGTCTTGACTAAATAATTACCTAATTTACATTAAAAATTATTGAGATTTTAAGTACTTTCACAACATTAAGATGTTGTGAACAGCACAAAAAGTTTTATTAATAACAAATGTTTTTGAATCTTTCAAAGATAATCTATTTTAAAATAGAAAAAATTAACTGCAGAGTGAAATATCTAATTCATCATTCATATATATTTTCTTATCATTGAAATAAATTATATATTGTTTAATGTTATTGAATATATATTAGTTTTGTAATAAAAAATTTTCTTTTTTTAACATAATGACCATTAGAATCAAATATTTTCTTTATTTTAATATTCTATTTTATATAAAATTAATATACAGTATATGGAAAAAAAGAATAGTGAGGTTGCGGCTGAAGTTTTCAATGCAAAAACATGAATGTTGGATGTTCAGCGCTGCCATTCTGTAAGTTTAGAAGTTTGACAATGGCATTTGGAACATCAGTGGAATCATGCTTGATGTTCCAAACACCATTGTCAAACTTGTAGGCTTACAGGATGGCAGCGCTGAACATCCAGCGTTCACATTTTTGCATTGAAAACTTTGGCACAACCTTGCTAATATATTTTTTCTCTGTTAATAAAAACTTACATTACTAAAGTATTTCTAAACTGAATAGGTTTTATGCTGATTCAGTATTATAAAATATTAAGTTAATTAAATATACTTTTAATATTGCTTTTGTCTGGTTAAGTTTTTCATTTATTAATTCACTACACTTGATTCAATAGTAACTTTATTTCCACTTATTACACTAGGGACAGGGTTATTTTTATACTCCTTTACATTATTAGCTTGTGTTTCTCCAATATGCATTTTAGGCATATACCTCTGCTCAGTTGGAGTGACAATTATAAAATTTCAATTGTTCAGAGTTAAATCCTAATTCCTTGTAATAAGTCTGGAAATAAAATCACTATTGAATCAAGTACAGTGAATTAATATATAAATAAACTCTGACTGGTTTTAAGAAGTTTATGACAATGACAAAAATCCACTTGAAACTGGTATCACTATTATACAAAAAATGTTGCTTTAAACGTGCTATATGTAGAATTTACTTGAAGAATAAACATTTCAGTAAGTAATTAATGGATACAGTATATACAAAATTTAATAAAATTTACTAAAATATAAACTTTAATAAATCTTATGATATAAAATGGATTTTTTAAAAAATAGATGAAGAATTAATTGTTTTTAGGGAATAATAATCAAATGGATTATTATTTATTCCTTCCTATCTTCATTTTCTTAACAGGTTGTGAATGAAATCTAGCTTAACAATAGGGCAGCACAATTACATAACTTTGTTCATTACATATAAATAAAAATTAAAATATCAATAAACAATTTTTGTTATTTAGAGCTAATATTTTCTGGTTCACTAGCTCTTTAATAAAAGAGCTAGTGAACCCTTTAATAAAAGAGCTAGTGAAACAGAAAATATTTTACTTGAAAAGTTACTTGCCTTATGAAATTTTTTAACTTAAGAAATATGGAAAATTTGTAAGACATATATTCCATCAAATCTATATTTATATTTATACAGTATCATTGTATATTATCAAAAGATTTTTGTAGTCTATCATCAAAATACATATATGAAATATAAAAAAACACTATTAATTTTAAGAATTTTTTTATTGATGTTTCTTAATTTAAATAATTAATTCATATTTATAAAAACAATTAAGATTATATTATATATTTAATTTACCTGGGCAATTCGTATCTGTGAGTTTTCTAACTCTAAATATAGCTTCTCATTAGTTTGCTGAAGATTAAGTGTTTCAAGATACATCTCTTTTGTCTCTTTTTCTAATTTATCTGCAAGTCCTTTAGCTTCAGCTTTCCATCTAATTTAAAATGTTTTAAATATAAATTTGTTTTAATAATTTTAAATTTTATGAAAAACATTTCTGGAAATTATAAATATAAAATATTGAATTGTAAAAGTACTTAGTTATAATAAGATTTTAGCATAATCCTATACTGGAGTATAGGATTATGCTAAGATGGACGTTTTAAATATCTATATTTGTAAAATTGAACAAATTATGAATTTCTTCCTAATAGTTTTTTACTGGTTTGATAAAATACTTAATCTTTATTTGAGAATACATTTAAAATATTTTCCCTTTATTGCCATTAACATGACCCAAGTTTTAATTAGAATAGTTCATTTTGTTAAAAGAAAATTTGTCAGAACAGCTGTGGTAAAATTTAATTTTGAATTTCAAATTCTTTTAATAACTGTTATGTATGATAGTATTATAGTATACTATCTTAAGCATCAATAGTTCTTCTTTACTCTCTCCTGTTTTGTAGTTATCTTACAAAATATATATAACTCATATTTATCAATGCCTCATATATTATGTTATGTTTCTGAATATAAATTAGGAATCTCACTTTTATCTATACTTGAACTCTTAGTAAATAAAGTCTTTTACTGGCCATCTCCAATACTTCATTTGAACTTTTGTCCTATCTAATACTAGATTCTAGTAATAAATACTAGTAATTCTAATAATACTAGATAAGTATATTCCTAAGTATGCTTTCTTTATAATTTTCAAAATTTATAATCAAGTGCCATAAATATTTTTAACTGTTGTACTTGTGTATTTTCGAATATAGAAACATATCTTTTTTTGTCTTTCTGACATTAAAATGAAATTTAGGTTTCTCACCAGTTGATTGTAATTATTATTAATAGTGTCTTTGAGGGCAGTGTCATTCCAGATGTTATGTTCATATGTATAGATATAGCTTAAAAATTTTTAGTTTCATCATCATAAAAGTTGAAAGTAAAAATGAGTAAATACATTTTTCATTTTAATTAAAAAAAATTCCAAAAATGTCTTTTCTGTTTCCAACAGAGACTTACTATAAAATTCATCCATATTATCTATTGCCTTTTTCTAAAATAGTGAATTAAATTTTCATGGCAAACTGATCCAAATACCTTTGTGCACACAAATGGTTACATATGGAGACTTGGAGTAATAAAACAGAGGAAGAAGTTGAGAGACAGCAACCCAGAAGCAAACAAAACAGATAAAGATATCATATAGTTTTGTTGTATCTAATTTCTATTAACAGAATTTTCAGAAAATCATTCATAAAGCTAATAATTCAGTTTTAAACATGCTTTCAAAAACTTTTAACACAATTATTTAGCTCAAAACAGCAGTACAGATAAAATTTGTTATTTTTGTAATAAAGTTTAAATCAACAAAATATGAGAGCATGAGCTATTATTTTTGTCAATTTATGAAATTATAATTATTGGATATTTGTTGAAAGTTTCAGTGATCAGTCAGGATAAATAAATATTACACGTATTCACAAAAACCATGACTTTTTAAAAGTCTATCAGTTAAATATTAGTGGTGCTATAATCTTTTTTAATTTTTTTGAATGTTTGTCTTTGTTTAACAGTCAAGGATCAAGTCTAGATTCTAATTTTTATTTTATGTTTCTGCTTATGGATCATTGTAAAGTTTAGTCAGAGCAATTTTACATAAAAAAACTATTTATATGTTATACATTATAACTGTTATTTTTGCTATTATATATATACTTATATGTTTTAAAAAACTAAATAAATTTATTTACTTTTCACTCATTTTCTTCTGTGCATCCAACAATTTTTGTAATTCAAAAGCTGATGTTTGAAATCTTTCTTCTAAACTTCTTAATTGATATTGCCATTCTTCTTGTTGTTGCTGCAGTTTTTTCTTCAATGTTTTAATCTACATAAATGAATGTCATATTAATAAATATATATTCACATTACACAAAAAAAATTAACCTATTTACAATTTAGAAAAATATGTAAACTATTCACATCATATAACACATTAACAGTGCTTCACAATCTTTTCTCATGCATGACATACGTGAACATTTCCCAGAATTCTCTTGCACATCACAAGTAAAAATAAACAAAAAATATAAGAGTTACAAAGTACTAATCAAAAAAATATTGATTTATTGTTTTCTTACTTGTGATAATATAAAAATGTTTGAAATTAGTTTATAATCAATTTTCTTATTTCAATTTTTATTTCTTAACAACCAAAAATCATCCTAGATGAAGTATCACATAGTCTAGCATGAAAAGTACGATTGGTGTCTTGAGTCCATGATTATAAATACACACAGATACTGTAAAATATGATGCTCACTGTCTAAAAGACAAGTTTGTAAGTAAATGCATGCCATATTCTGGGAAATATATGATTGCAAAGGTGTAAAAGTTTGAAGCTTGCTATAATTCCTTGTATGTAATAGGCAAATCATTGTCCCTTTTGAGTCAACATGCATTTATCATATTCACAATTTGATATTTTTTGTAAACAGTCTAAACTTCAATTATCATATTCACATGTCCACCATAAACTATATGCTTTTCCTCCTCTTGGAGGCATTGTGCCTTGGCACACTGGTTTTAAAGCTCTGCATTAACAGATAGTATAATTATGATATGTTTTTTTTTTATTTACTGGAAAAAATAAATCATGAGAACTGTTTAAATTATTGCATGTTTGTGACCAAACTAAATAGTCTATCACTTACCAAAGCTCATGTATTGAATTCTCTCAATTCCAATGGTCAATGTTGTTTTTAACTTATTGCCAAATAAGTGTTTATATATTTTGTAACTGTTTCCTATTATTAAAATACAGTTAAGTATAAATCACATTTCACAATGAACATTTTTTAACAAACGTTGTTAAAAATTTCAGATGTTTACAATTTGTAATAAAATTATTACCATTTCTTTAATTATTCAAAATAATTCTAGAATGCACTGTTCCACAAAAAGTAAATATTAGTTAAAAATAATAATTAAGTATAAAATTTATCATCATTTTGTTAAAATATATTTTTGTTTCACAAATAATCAATGAAATAATTACATAGTCAGTTCAAAAAATAACCAAACTTTTTGTATTGGATGGAAATAGAATATCCTAGTGTCATGAGGTTGGTAATCTTACGACAGTCTTATGATCCATTTATTTTGCCAATATTCAGTCACTACTCAATTATTGTCTGTCAATACGGACTATGGCTGCCTCTTCCCATTTACAAAAAATATTTAGTAAATTAGATAAAATATTTCTTATTCTAAATAAACTCTCTAACTTTCTTTTTACCCCTAATGCTAATGTTGCTAGGTCCAAAATGGGAATTCCCAGCTTTACTGAACGTATCAAATAGTTTACTGAACTACAAATACTTCTATGGTTCTCCATTCGTTCTGATTGACTGTACCTAAGATTTCTGCCATGAGTTACTCATAACCAAACTTGTTTTTCTTTTTACCCCATCTTTTAGGCTTTCCATTTTTTTCAGATCATTTTTCTATCGTCTATTCAAAATATGGGCTGTGTAGAACAATCTTTACATGAAGATTTTCTATATTTTAAACACATTTGTAAATGGTTACTTTATAATATACAGGTAACCCCCGTATAACACGGTAGTTACGTTCCAAAAAATTGCCGTGTTATGCGAATCCGTGTTATACAAAACAAAGAACTAATACGAAAAGGAGGGTTAGGTTCCAAAAATTAAAAAACATGCTAGTATATTTTCATAATTAAGATAAATATCTTCATTAAAATTTTTTTAAGTGATACATATTAATATAAATTAAACAATGTTTTCTTCGTCATCACTAAAAACACTATTAATTAACCGAGAGCGTTTTCTTTTTGGCAAGTTATCCTTATCCTCTGAGCATTTTTCTGCATTATCTTCAGATCCATGCTTTACCTTTTGCAAAATGTATGTAATTTTAGATTGCTTGCTTCTAGTTAAAAGGTCTTTATAAATTTCCTTATATGGTGCTAAGCACTTATGAAGAATAAAGCAAGTATGGAATAAGGGAAAAACATTCGGCAACATCAGAAGCAGAAGCGTCGCGATCTGGCAACATTGAAACAAGTTTCGAGAAGGACTACGTGTATCAACAGAAGGCGAAAAGAGAAAATTTACATACTTAAGTACTAATAGTTCACGAAAATTATTATTTTCGTGAACTATTATTACTTAAGTATGTAAAAATTTATTACATTTCCTGTTGTACGAGGGTTTTACCCAATTCTCAAACCGTGTCAAAGTAAATCCGTGCTATAAAAGTACCGTGTTATACGGGGGATGGTACCAATTCTCGAACCGTGTTAGAGTGAATCCGTGCTATAGAAGTGCCATGTTATACGGGGGTTACCTGTATAATGTTTTGTTTCTATTTATTTATAATTTTTATCATGTACATTGATTTTTATTCTTTGTTATTTGTATTTTAATCTTTTGTTACTGGCATAGTTATTTTCGGGCAGAAGCTATCAATTGTTTTGTGACATTTCTTTTTGTATACACCAGTGATTCCCAATGGGGTCAGTACCACCTACCAGTGGTCATTGAAGAGATCTAAGGGGGCTTTTTTAGTCCAAGTACGGGGTGTTGAGGACAAACTGTCACTTCCCTGGGCAATACTTGCAAGAATACTCTGAAAAGTTTGATTAATACTAAAAATAATTGAAAACATGCTTCAACAAATAGTTCTAAATGTCTTTTAAGAAAAATCAGTCGATATTAAAAGTAGGTATTGGTACATTATAGCTTTGTTCCTAATACCTTTTCGACTAGTACATGAACAAGTCACAGCATGCGCAATGCACCACATGGAGCACTACAGTGTGTGTGTATGTTCAGTCTCAATCAACAAAGCTTATATTTACAAGTTTGCACATGTCATGACAAGATTAACACACATGCAGAATATCAAATCTATGCATGTTTTGACAAGTTCATTAAACATTACTATAAATATGTGAGGCTTTTTATCCATAAGAGATTGTTTCAAAGTTCCTTCAGAGAAAGTGTGAACCTAAAATTTCTATGCAGTATCTACAGATCACATTCAAAGGATAGCTTACATGGACCACTTATTAAAAATATATTTTTGTTACAATAACTATTTATCACAGAGGTAAGTAAGTACATATTTACTATTATTATTTGTTTATTATTGTTTTTCCAACCTAAGTTAGTAACGTAATTTAAAACTATCTTTTAAAACTTAAATTTACATAATTTAAATAATTTTTTACAAAAAATTTCTCTGTTGTAAAATATTCTATAAAACAACTTACATAAATTTAAATTTAAAATTTAAATGATTAAATTATAACAATAAATTTATTTAATATGGTGATGATTGGTCCTGTGAGATTTTTTTATTGTTTTTAATTTTACAGATAGACCCATGTCAGATTCACGGAAAAAATGTAGAAAATATAATGTCGAATATTTGAAATATGCTTTTATACAGGCACCCTTAAACAAGACATTACCAATGTGCCTGATTTGCCAGAGAGTTTTCTCAAATAATGCCATGAAACCTTCATGATTAGAAAAATATTTGACCAAAATGCATTCTGACAGAAAAGATAAAAATTTATCTTATTTTCAAATGCTCAAAAAACAACATTCAAGATGTCCAACTTTAGCTGGTATGTTTTCAGCAGCATCAAAACAAGACAATGATGGGTTACATGCCTCTTACAACATTTCCTTGCTTATTGCTAAATCAGAAAACTGCACACCATTGGAGAAGAATTGATACTGACAGCTGTGAGTGAGGTTCTATGTACTGTACTGCACAGTATACAGAACCATCTGATGATTTTAAGAAAATCCCATTAATTAAGCAATAATACAGTAAAGAGATGAATCGATAAAATGTCTGAGGATATGGAGAATTCTCTAACTGATGTTTTGAAGACTACTGAGTTTTCTTTACAGCTTCATGAATCTACTTTACCAAACATATGTTCACTTCATAAAATATGAAAAATTTGTCAAGAACTATTATTTGCAAAAAAAATTAGAAATGGATACTAAAGGAAAATCTATATTTGACGTATTGGAACACTATTTTAAAGAAAAAGGTATTCCTCTGGATAATATCATGTCCTTTACTACCGACGGTGCTCTGGCAATGGTTGGACAATACTGCAGGTTGATTTCATATTTAAAAAAGGTAGTACCAAATGTAGTCATTGTGCATTTTGTAATTCACAGACATTAGGTTGCAAAAAAAACCTTAGTGATTGCCTTCATTTCTCACTACAGTACGTAATTACAGCAATTAACAAGATCAGAAGCAATGCTCTCAATGATAGATTGTTTCGAAAACTTTGTGACAAAAACAACAAAGATTTCAATCATTTACTATTGCACATAGAAATTCGTTGGTTATCAAAGGGTATCTGTCTAAAAAGATTTTATGACCTCTGACTTTTTTCTTCGAGTATTTTCTGAATTATTTAATTAAATTTCAAAATTAATTTTTAATTATTAATCTTGGCATAATATGACAGATTACCTACTTTTAAGCCAAATTCTGTAATGTACAGACTGAGTCTAGTCTATAAATTAACTGGATTAGAAATATTATCTAGAGAAAAATAATACATAGTTCAAAACCAAAAAAGTACATTTGCAAATGAATAAATCTCATTCAATTGGATAGAATATTTATTTGAAAGATGTTTTTTCTGTTCACTGAACTTTTTCATCAAGATAGTATTGAACCTCATACATAGATCAAAAAAATTTTACTAAGCTAATTTCATTTATTTCTTTAAATATATAAAACAACAGCATAAAATAATTATAAATTTTATTTAAAAAACATAGCCTTAAGAAATCTAGTTATTTAAATACTAAGGATGGTTAATGCTCTTTTGTAATCAATACCATAAATAATATGATTTGAGTTATTAATATTTTAATGTTAAAATGTTATAAATTGAAGCAAATAAAAATGTATACTGACTTCTTTCTCAGCATTTTTCTCTAAAAGTAGTCCATTTTTTTCAGTATCTTTTATTTGTTGTTTCATTTGTTCAATTTCATCAGTTAATTTTACTTTCTCTAAGCAAATCTGACTGAATTCTTCTTGCAATTCTTGAACTCGTTCATGCAGGCTTAATTTCTCTTTACTGCATAAAGACATTTCATGTTGATGGCTATAATAAATTTAACAATTTATTCATTAGAATTGTTTAGGAATCAACTTATAAACTCTTGAAAAAACAATATTATATTCATGTCTTAATAATGCCATTCTTTCAAGAATAATTAATCAGCTAAATTATCAAGCTTTTAATTTATACAATACTGTTAAATAAATCTGTTAGGGGTAAATAAAAAATAAATATGATTATTTCATACTAATTCAAAATTAATAGATTCGTTTTATATTTTATCATTAAAGAAATATTTTTGAATTATAAAGAAATCATTTTCATTCTCAGCAGCAGTATGTAATATTTCAAAATTCAAAATATTATCAAAACAAACTTTGATGATAATTTCAAGAATATTTTGAATCTGAAATGTCTTCTATATCTGTACAGAAGAATGAATATCCAAAGATAATTTACACTTTTAAATGTAATAGATGTATGTAGTAGAATAAAAAAAACTGAACTTTTAATTAAATTGCCTCAATGTCCTTTTTTCCTTATTAATATGTAAATTTTCGACTATAAATTTGACTATCTTCTATTATCAGGACTTATTATACTGGTTTTACAGATAATATTACAAAGATTAACAGAAAACAATTTTTATTTTATTTCGTATACCTGGATACATACACAATTTTCCGAAACGCAAAATTGTGTATGTGTCCAGGTATATGAAATAAAATAAAAATTGTTTTCTGTTAATCTTTGTAATATTATCTGTAAAACCAGTATAATAAGTCCTGATAATAGAAGATAGTCAAATTTATAGTCGAAAATTTACATATTAATAAGGAAAAAAGGACATTGAGGCAATTTAATTAAAAGTTCAGTTTTTTTTATTCTACTACATACATCTATTACATTTAAAAGTGTAANAAATACAGTGGTACCTCAGGATACGAAATTAATCCGTTCCAAAACTGAGATCGTATCATGAAAATGTCGTAAGGTGAATCATTTTTTCCCATAAGATTACATGTAAAACCAAATAATTCATTCCAACACGAAAAACACACTCAAATTAAAGCTAAGTAGTACATTAAAAAAAATAACTATAGTAAGGAAAACACTGAAAAATGCGTTTTTGTAGTTGTAAATGTATAAATAACTATAATAGAATAATAATTGATAAAAATAATGTAGTTTTATTTTCACTTTACCTTTGAGGATAGACGACGGTGGAGGTGTAAACTGGTGGCAGAAGAGAGGGAGAAGGGAAATGATACAAAAACTTAACTTACATAGCATAATGTAACAACAGCTTAAAAATAACTCAGAAAAGATTAAAAAAAATAGTGTTGTTATATATATATATATTTTAAATTTTTATTCACTGCTTTTTGCTTTCTTTCCTTCACATCCACTGGATACAGGTTGCTTGGTAAAATATCTATCCAAAGAGGTTTGGCTTTGCCTACTATTTAAAATGTTTCTAAAATTACTTAGGCAAATGTCATTACTTTGAGCAGCAATACAGCTAGTGTGAACCTTTTGGGATGTCTCTTTTCAATAAAATCAGTCACTTTCTGATAATACCTCAAGATTTCTTTTATCGAGCGAGATCCTTCCACGACAAAGCAAACACGCGGACTGAGACAATGAACAGAAGTGAATAAAAAATGGTGCTGCAAACTAATGTAACGTCGTATGGTGAGTTTTTGTTCATATCGTGGAGCAAAAATATGTTTGAATTTCATGTCGTATCCTAAAAATTTCGTATGCTGGGATGTTCGTATCCTGAGGTACCACTGTATATGTATTCATATAATAAAAATTTACATCTTATTTCTCCAGCATTATATATATGATATATATATCATTTTTTATATTTCTCATTATTTATAGTAGTATAACTATAAGTGAAATCTATATCTATATCATTATGATGTAACTTTATATATAATTTTGTCTGATGACTGAATTTGATAAAGGTGAAGAATGAATTTAACATTAATAACAGTTTAATAAATTGATTCAAATGAAATGTAGTGGAGCAAGGTTTAATTAAGTGATAATTCAGTTCAAAAAACTTTTGCAATGCTGTTATTCACAAATATACTTCATATCTATAATAATCCCACCTCCACAAAAGGAATAGTTATTCTATTTGTTTGGATATTGGTAAGCATATCTGATGGAGTGAAACTATGAAGAATCAATCCATAGTTATAACGCTATAAACATTTCTCTTTTAATTTATAATTGAAATTGTCTATAATTTCTGATTGTCACATAATTTTTGCAAACTAAAACTTTCATACCTAGTCATTGTTCTACATAAATGTTTAGAACAAGTATTAGGTAATGTCTGCTTGTGTTTGTTTACACAGCACTATTACTATTACCAAATATTGTGTCTACAATCTGGTATTATATTTGGTAATCTGGTAAGTATTATATTTAACAAATTAATCACAGTTTGTTCTCTAATTATTGTAAAGTCTTAGTTTCACTTGAATGAATTTTGCAAATCAAATCAAATCATTAAGTGAGAATATATCCTGAAAATATTTATTTGGCTATAATTACTACTTTTATTGCAACTGAAATACTTAATGCTTTCTTGATATCATATATAATTATTTTAAATAAAAAACTCTAATTATTTTTATAAGGTCTTTTATCCTTTTCAATTTCTTTTTTTAATAAAATTCATTTTAATATGTTATTTCCTAAAATCTTAGGCAAATTCCATATATGATAAAATAAAAAATAATAAAAAATTGATTCTAAGTAATTAATAAAAACATTTCATACACTTAATACTTTATAAACAGAATTCATTACAATAAATTATCATCATAGAATTAGTCTCTTACAATAATCACTGAAATAAAGCTTAATAAAATTAGTTTCATTTTGATAAATAAATTACTATAAAGTATAAAACTAAAAATTTGCTCTAACTCAATAAAATTTTACACAAACTGTGATTCTTTACCAAGTTTCCATTTTCTTTATTTTGGACTCCAAAGACTGAATTTTCAATTGAGCTTGATTTCGAGATTGTTCTGCAGTAGCAAGACGTTTAGTAAGATCGTCAAACAGTAAACTGTTTTGTGGTTTACTCTGCAAACCTTCTTTACGTAATAATTCTAATTCTTCTTCTGCTGCTCGTTTTTCTCGAACAACACGATCATACTGTGTCTGCTTTTCATTATTATCCTATAAAATAAATCTTCATATTAATGTGATTTACATTATCAGTAAGCTGCAGATTTTCTGGTGAAAAAATTGACTAATTTGGTGGATGGAATGTAGGACATTTTCCCTTAAAATGGTGAAAAATTGGTTCTGATTTTATATGTACAATAGACCCCCTATAAAACGGGTTCATATAGTTCAGATTCCTATATAACAGCAAAAAAATTGTGACCATATTCGTATAAACACGCTAAAAGAGACTTATATAATTTAGTAAAACGTCATCGCGGACTCATGTCACGACAGAATTGGTCGAATCTAGACCAATAGCAGATATTGCACAAACCGTTAAGTTTAAACGAGCAGAGGACCTACTAAAAACCATTTATTATTTAATGTCCATAAAAATTATATTTATATTAATGATGTCTCCAAAGTTCAGCAAAGTTTTTGCAGAAAAATAATTTATCAGGAAGCATATGAGCGCCATTCGATGCACCGCTCCACGACAAAAACAAGCTTAAGCAATGGCGTCATCGAATGATGCACACTTGGTAAGTAATCCTACAATTTTTTGTTTATAGCATAGTTTATATGGATTATTCCCAAAAATTATACGTATTTTGGAAATGTTGAGTCGAATTAGTCTAGAATCGATTAATTTTATGGAAGAAAACCTTTCAAACAGCTGTAGTTTGTGAACTGCATACGTGCTGGGCTGTGATTGGCTCATGTATTTAAGGACTCGTAGAAAATGGATTTCATAAAAACAGGAATGTATCTACCATGTTATAGGGGGGCGACTGTATTTATGATTTGTTAATTTGTGAAATAAACAAATAAATAGTATTTTTTTAATAAGCTTATTATCCTGCACTGAATTATTAACATTGCTTTGCTTTGTGTTGGAATTGTAATTGGTTAATTGTAATATTATGTTGTATGCCTGTACATACAGGATTTCTTTGTACTAATAAATAAAATAAATAAATGAAATTTTACCAGTAACATAACTTTCCCAAGAAAATGGCATTTTATTTTCTGAATTAGCATACCTGAGAACATTTCTGTTATCAAACCTGAAACTTTGCTGGTGGTTTTTGTAAGTTGAGAAAGATTTGTCAACATCAATAAATGCCAATGGAGTATATATTGTTTTTACAGCATATTCTGAGTCCAATGTATTTGTTGCTACATATTCTAAGTCTGGATTTTTGGATGAACTATTTAATTTTTGCTTGGTAAAGTCATCTTCCAGCCTACTTCACACTTCACATTTCTGCTCTTGTTTAGTCAAATAGTTTTTTTTGAGATGTTTTATTTGTTGTGTCAGAAATTTGAAAATGTGAACAGTGAAAAGTTTACAGATTGTGTCCTCCTTCTAAATAAGTTTTTTGGCATTTGTTATGGCTTCAGAATTTAATCAATCCAAATTTCCAAGATATTTACTTGATAGTATCAAAATTTTCAGCATAAAACATGGCTACATCAATCCAGGTAGCTCATCTTGTTTTAATCATGTAAGTTGAAAATGATATCCTTGTAGATTTTTCTGATGAAAAGATGACTTCAGCTGTACCATCCTCATTTCCATGTCAAATCAGTTAGCATATTCCACCTGAATGCTTTCACATCCATGATGTAATTCATGTGCAATGCAAGTGATATTCTTCAATTTGCTAAACAAATTCTTAATGAATGCAAAGACAAAAGCATATATGCTGCTTGGTCTGTCATCATATTTTATGCCTGTAGGCTTCAAGACACTGTATTTATATCAAAAAATGCTCAGCTAACTATAGTACTATTTGTTCACTACACACTGTACATTTTCAGTAATGCTGAAGTAGCAGGCTTTCCATCAAAGGATACACTGTGAATCTCTCATTTAATCCAGGAAGAAATATATGGGATTGTCAACAATTATAGTACTAATTCATTCAATTACAGAGGTATATAAAGGAGAAACAATTTTTCCTTAACATGCTTTCATCAGGGTTTTTACATATTTCTTGAATAAATGTTTAAGTGTGGAATGCTTCACCTTATGGAGAGGTATGCCTTTTTGAAGAAATAGAGGTCATGCTTGTAAAAATTTCATTTTCTGGCATCTTATTGTTTGGCTTTCTGTTCAAGAGATGGCACAATGAAGTTTTGGCATAAGGTAGACCCTGATTTGATAGGTGCTTCAAATTCTTTGTATGCAGGTCAAGATTTTTGATGATTTATATCTACTGTTATTACATTGCAGAAATTACAGAAAATTACTAAAACTGTCTGTAACAATACCTTCATTTTCTTATCTTTTTGTGATATCTCAGATTTTTCTGGTACTTAATTTCAGTTTTTTGTTTCCTTTTATTGGTAACTAGTAGCCCGGGACGCCCTCTAGTGGGCGTTATTTACAAATTTCCATGAGGCACGGTTCCTTTGACTTTTTTGTTCCTATCAATATGCTGTACAGTTCCGTTAAAGTCCCAATGGTAAGATTTACTCTCCGAATGAAGAGGTGGTGAACCCCCAAACCGTACACCCCTGTATTAACAATAAAGTCAAAGGAGTCATACCCCTACTTGCGACCCTTCGAGAGATATAAGCCCCTGAAATAATAAATTCCTATTACAAATATACTGAATTATTTATATTGTTATATTGACCAAATAATAATTTATTGGCAAAATGAATAATAAAAATTTATATCGTTAATTTAAATAAGAATTTAAATTGTTAATTTGAATGTTTGAAATATGATACACGATAGGGGCGCCTCTAGTGTCCGTTTTCAAACGGTTACGGGACGGACGGACGGCGACCGGACGGATACCCGTTGAATGGGTTATATATATATATATAAGGGAAAGTATGGCGATCGTTCAAAAACTGATCCCTCCAAAATGTTTACATTTTTTGGACCCAGGGGACCTTGAAACGTCAAGAAATGCAAAAAAAAATAATAATAAATAAAAATAAATTGTGGTTCTTTTTCTGTATGTATGAATGCGAATTTGCGCGAGGAACACGATTTTGTTCACCCTGTTTGAAGCTTAATAATTCCTGTGTTTTGTCGAAAATTTCTAAAGTTTCTAAAAAGGGAAATCGTGCATTAGGGGAAATGCTATTAAATTTTAGTGGTTAAAGATTGAGGGAGTGGGGAGATAGAAGGGGTCATATCTGGAGTGGAGTCGGACTTAATGATGATTTTACTCAATATTAGCAATTATACTTTTTTCTTTATAAAACTCATCTNCCCTCGGTATCGTATACCTATCATCGACGATGACGTCACTGGTAAGACGATACCTGGGTAAACATTGGCAGCATTTAAACTTCTTCTAACTGACGCTCCACAGTGTACCCGAGGAAGGCCTATTAAGAAGGCCAAAAACGTTTGTACTCCAGTCAATAAGGCTAGAAATTTAGTGAGAAAGGTTTTGTGCTGATAATCTTTCTAACACACCGGGTTGAATATAAAACTTCTTACTTGTAACCAATTAACCAAAGCAACATTCATTTTTAAAATGCAAACGTTTTCAACGCGTCCTTCTGGGCTCTTCTTCAGGCATTCACTCAAAACCGTTGCAAGCTGGTTCTTAAACTTTCAAATTTCTTTCAAATGTATTCACTTATGTATTCCTAATGCACATGCATTCCAAATCCAATGAAACTTCATTAGACAAATATACGATTCAAAATGCAAACTGTTTATAATTGAAAAGATTATAAATGTGAATAAATAAATAAATAAATATAATATAATATAATAAATTCAAATGTTATCATCCATTAGGAATTGTCACACTGTAGAAAGTGACATTTCTTCTTTATAATTAATGCTTGTGGATTTGCATTCTGCTTTAAACATTTCAATTGCTTCTAATATCTTGAGGTGATCTTGATGTGGGTGGTGAGAACAATACATGCCATCAAATTCGGCTGTGATGTCAGGGTCTGTTGCATATGTCAAAAGGGTTGTTGTATACTTATTTTGTAGTATGTCCGATTTATGTTCTTTCAATCGTACTTCTAAAGACCTCTTGGTTGCACCTACATAAACCATTTGTCTATCCAACCTGCCATCCATTATAGGTACTTTGTAGATGCACAGTAATCTATTCAGGTTTGGACGATCTTTTCCATTCCTTAGTAGGCTATAAATGGTCCGACATCTCCTATATGCTACTTTGATCTCCCGTTTCCTGGCAATGGCAGTATATATTGATTTTAGAATCAGGTTATATGTGACGGGAACTATCATCTTGCTATCTGCATTTTCCTTATTATATCTTTCTTCTAGATTAGTCAATACCCTCTGCTTATGTTTGTAGTTTTCACTTAACTTATGCACCAGGTCGGTGTACCCATATTTCTTTGCTATCATTTCTATATTATTTATTTCCTGCGTTAAAGCCTATGTTGTGGAAGAATGTGTGTACAATGATATTAATATCATTAGTAGGGTGTATTATTTGATATAATTAAAAACCCCTGAAAAATAACAACCACTCATAAACATCACTTTTGCTTGGAACCACCAATAGCCACAAAATAGGGTTTTACCATATTTATACATATATATTCTGTACTAATACTTTTTGCTTTAATCTATTTATTTTAGAAAGAGAAAATAATTCAAACGTTTTAGAATTATCCAGCATATTAAAATTGTTATAACCATAGTTTTAAACTAAATAATATAATCTTGTGGAATTTTCAAACTGACAAAATCATCAAGGAATAAACATCACTTGCAAGGTTTCACTAATCACAGATCAGTTAAAAGAGATTTAATATTTGATCAAAGATTCTAGAATTAAATTAAACATAATTATTAAGAAATTTACAAACATTCTGGCTAAAGTTATAAGAATACAGGAAAAAAACTTTATATATAAAATTTTGTTTATATTGTTATGATAAACTATCAGTCATTTAACCCAAATACTTATTGACATTTGTAATTCTAACAGATTATAGGACATAAAATGAAAGTCCAATCTGATATCATTTGATTTTAAATTATTTAAAAAGACTCTATATATAACAATAGAAAGTTAATAAACATACATGTACTTAACGCATAATGTCAGATATTAATGACAATAAAATATTACTTACTTTTGCTTTTGTAATTTAGTAATTTCAGTTTCAAAATTTTTAATTTGCATATTTAATTTTTCTTCATTTTGCTGGTACAGTAATAATCTTAAAACAATGAACAACACAATTTAAAATATTTTTTATCATATTGAATATTATAACAATATACAAAATAAATAAATTATTACCTGTTATTCAACTCATTATTTTCCATTTCTAAGTTTAATAGTTTTGTTTGACAATTGTGATATTTTTTCTGAGATTCATCAGCTGAAGATTCCTGCAGATGATGATAAATTACATATATACTGTGTAAAGATATTACAATAATTTTTTTCATATTTAAATAATTAAATTTTTTTCTATAATGTCTTCAATTTATTGTTATACAAACTTCACCTTAATTTAAAATTTAATTTTTAGTCATTTTTGAATCAATCAAAGATAAAATTTAAATATTAATGTTTAAATTTGATAGTTTCACTTTAGAATAGCTAAAGGATATTAATCAAAACTTTCCATTTTATTGTAATATGCATTTTAAATTATCATATTTTAGAATGTATAAAATATACAAATCAACTTCCCTATTATAAAATTATTTATTACAAATTTCGTTTCACTGAATTTTTTTAGGAAACATTAAAATTATTAAACATTATTTTTAAATGCAAAAAATCCCATTTAAGAAAGTTTAATTTTTATATAATTAAGCTTTGAAAGCTTGATAAATAAAAAATCTTATTTTTCATATTGATAAATATGTCAATTGGTTAAGATGCTAACTTGTATCTGCAACTATCACACATCAGATGGCAATTAAAAAGAGAATCTACAGTACCAGCATCAAACATATCACTTTATTATCAGTTAAACAGTGTATTGTATAGTGTAAAATGAGTTTAGTGCAAAAAAGTTCATTATCTCTAAACATGAATGCTTGAGTATTAAATAAAAACTACAAATTATATAAGAATATTCTTTTAGAAAATAAAAGATTATTATTTATGTAGTGTGTTTTCTTTCTACTATTGGTGCACTTACTATTCAATGAATTTTCTATATAAAAATTCCTCTCCTGAGGCAATTCATTATACAGATGTTTGACTGTAATTCTTTTTTTTTTTTTTAATATATATCTTTAGTTTACTTATACTTCTTTGTTCTTCAATGTAACATAATTTAAATCAAAATATTTTGTATAAGACTCAAAAAATTATTTTTATTTTTTTCTGTTCCACAAACACTAAGTAACTCAAATGCATTTTACATGGAACAATTCAAAACAAAACCAAATGTTAGCCTTTCATGTTCCATTTTAAACTGTTCTATATCCTGACAATGGTCTATCAAACAGACTGAAAACATTTGAATTTTTTAATAAAACATTACTGTTTATGGTGTTATTGTTTGCTAAACCAGAGTTAATTAGAAAAAACACAATGATTTTAATTAGTAAATGGGCTTTAAGTAATATAGAAAAATTTATATATGTCTATTTTAAAGTTATTTTTATCAACGTTTAAACATTTCATTTGTCTGAAATCTAGTTATATTATAAAGCTAGATGAATTTAGATTTCATTGTTAAATAGCATAGTCAGTTTGAATACCAATTATAGCAAAACAGTATTATTTACAGAAAAATAATAATTAATGATATTTCTTTTAGATTATTGATAATGTGTTTTGACTTTATACCAGGGCTGTGGAGTCGGAGTTGTGGAGTTTTGGTGTTTTGGCCGGTGTCGGAGTCGTGGAGTTTTGGTGTTTTGGCTGGAGTCGGAGTCGGAGTCGTCAAAAAATCCACCGACTCCGACTCCCTTTTTACTTACCAACTTGTTATGTATATGAAACGAAGTTGGATTCGGATGGTAAGGAAAAGTCGGAGTCGGTAGATTTTTACGCGACTCCACAGCCCTGCTTTAAACATGTTTGATTTATTCTATAATCTATGGTAACTTACATAACTTATGAGATTTGTTTTTCAAATATATACAGTTAATTTGAGATTATAAAAAATATTTTAAAGATATTTTCATATAATATCTAAAATTTAAAAACATATGTAAGAAACATTTCTCAACTTAAACATAAAATTATGTTTAAGTTGAGAAATGTTACATAACATAACAGTTATTGGTTGTCTATTTAACGTAACTTTTTTTTTTCCTTTACTTGTTTACCAACCAATAGCTGTTAAGACTGTGTATCTAAAAATAGAATATGTTTTTGGTGTTTTTGAAAAATTATAAAACAAATTAAAAAGATTAGATATTATTTTAGTACCAAACCACACAAGAACCATAGCAAAATTGATTGACAATGAACATGAAAATAATGAACATAATGATTTAGAAAAAGATAATGTAGTTTATTCATTAGATTGCAGTTGTTCACATAAAAAAAGATACATAGGGGAAACTGAAAGAAAATTAAAGACAAGGATTAAAGAACATATATATGCCATTAAAAATAATTTGATATCATCATCAGTGGCACAACATTGCAACACTGAAGGTTGTGAAATTTTAAAAGATCAACTAAAAAGAAGACTACAGGAACACCTAGAAATTCTGAAAATACAGGAAGACATCAGAATTAATAACAACGTGGGACTGAAGCTACATGAGGGGTGGATTGACATCGTTTTAACTTAAACTTGAAACAGATGCTGAACAGATGTAGGGAGTATAGTCACATCACTTTGTAAAATGCAGTGTGACAGTGCAGTTGACTTCACAAAGGCTTATAGATCAGATATATTTTGTTTTTGTTAAAATCTGGAGACCAATTGGTTTTAATAAGAGTAAGTTCATTATTAGCTTCCTTCCCCTTTTTTTTGTGTTTTTAATATACTTAACAATATTTATTATTAATAGTGTAACCGTCTACCAGAATTTGGGAAAATGTAGGAGAAACTAAGACATTTACTGGTCCCAAATAATATGTTATACCACATTGTCATAGTATTCTAATTTATACTTGATATTTAGTTTTAGTGTATGGGTTACATTGAGAAATTGTAAATGCAGCGCACTGCATATGTTGGTTATCCTGTTGTATTGGCAGGTTATTGGTGTTGTATTTGTTACGTTGTTACCATGTGTCTGTATGCTGATGAGGGGTCCTTGTACCCGAAATGCATACTTACCTAAATTTGAAATGTGATTATTAAAGACCAACCTTTTTTTTTTTTTATAAAAGTTCTGGTCCTTCTTTCAGTCAGCCTTGGTGTGATAAGCCCTGCAAATTGTTATACCCTATTTATTAGGTTGTCTAACTCTGTCTAATTTATAGTTGTGGGCAAAAAGCATTGTTTATTATTATTAAAAATGTAACTATTGAATAGAAAACTTTCAAGACAATCCTTGATGAAATGATACAATATAATCAATTTCAAAGTATACATTAAGCTAGAGTTGTTTCTTATTTAAACTGTTGTCTATAAATAATTTACAAAATGAACTATTTATACATAATGATTGAAAGAGAACAGAAATACAGGTATACCTCCCCTTACGTTGGTAATTGGTTCCAGGAGAGGAGACTTAAGTCAAATTTACTTGTCTCTGAATTTACTTGTCACTAAGCTAAACCATAAATAACCATTCCCAGTTCTGTATTTTATTTATAAATGCATTTTTAATAATATATGGTTAATAGGAATCTATTTTAAGCTTACAAACAAATAAATTTTAGTTTTTAATATAGCACAGGAAAAAGTAATTTAAATTTACAAATACATGTATGGTACATACATACTTGTAAATATACATGTTTACAATTTGGCAATGTTTACAGTACATTGTGGACTCTTTATTTGTGAATGTGGTTTGCTCTAAGATATTATAAAATAAGATGATTCTGTAAGGTTAAATAACAAATAGTTATTAAAATTATTTTGCAATAGTAAAAAATAAACTAATTTATGTTAAATTTACTAATATCGAGTGGCGCTGACAACGACACCAAAGAGATATTGGAACTACCATGGAAAATCCCAATATTGAGCTCTTAAAGACTGCTAAATAAGATGACAACAGAGTCACAGATGTTTTCATATTTCATTCTTTACGATTTATGATAATTATATTAACATTTACTGTAAATGTATGTATTTTAATATGCTTTTATGTGCTCTTAACACTTTTCTAGTGATATTACGATTTCAATATTTGTGGCAGATAGACGTAAAGTGAAATAAAATTACTTAAACTTGATTTTTATTTTTCCATATATTTTTTTGACAAACAACGTATAATCGAGAATGATGTAACTTGAGGTATACCTGTATATTTTATATAATACTTCTCAGGTACAACTGAAACAAAATAAATATTAAAGTTTATTAAAGAATGAATAAAACTCTTTTTAAAAATTATTTTAATGAGGTTTAAAGAAAACATTCTAAGAAATTAGAATTTTGGAAAAAGTTCCAATTACTTTTGTTAATATTAAATAAAATATTATTATAAAAACTATTGTAATTTACTATACTTTTAATTTTAATTGCTGTTGAAAATTGTTGCAAGTTTTTTTACATTCTTTCAGTTCTTGAATCGTTAGATTATATTGTTCTTTTATTTCCCTGAAATAAAATTCAATAATAGATTACACACAAAATCTTATATAAGAAAAATTCAATGTACTTCTGAAAAGTGGATTTTCAAAGTGACTATTAATGTAGAGTTAAAACCTAAATTACAACTTATTTAATGGATATTTAATATATTAAAAGACTTAAGTTTTTAATAGTTAGTTTATTAATTAGAAAATTGAAAACATTTCACAAATAATAAAATTATTACTTGAAACACTAAAATAATTTTTCACATTTACTTGAATAAATTGAAATCATTAACAAAATATTAAAAACTTAAAAATAATTAAAATTCACATGATAAAATAATGCAAGAAATTATATAATACTATCCACTAGTATAATTTAATAGTCAATAACACAAAATGTCATAGAAATGGCTTAAGATAAAAGCATTAAAAATCATTTAATTTTTCTTTATCCATTATTTCATTATTTTTGTTTTTGTTCACTTCTGCAATTAAGTGATCATTAACATTACCTAAAGTAGCCCAATAATTTTGGCAAGTGATTTGGCTTAAGAAATTAAGCAAATTTTATCTTTACAAATATGAAAAATAATTGTAAACTCATAACTTAAATATGCAAAATGCTTGAATAAAGTGCTTCTACTATACTGTAAGTGTTTTAATAAATCTCTTTGATGCTCAACATAAGTCCAATGGGCCACTAGCTCCAGGATTCCACAGGAGAAAACATTTACTTGTTGCTATATAAGCTATTCATTAACTACCTATTTATCATCATCATCAGATCTAAGATGACATTTTCACAGAGTATCTGAAAATTTAAAAACCAACACCTTAAAATTAATTATTCCAGCAAGTATTTAATGAACAAAAACGTTTTTGATCTGGTTGATAGATTTTCATCAGTTGTAGAACATTCAATGATAACTGAACATACAAACTTTAAGTCAAATAGAGCAAATACAATTTTAAGCCTAATAAAAATATCAAAAAGAAATAAAAATAAAACTTTACAAATTAAATATAGAAAAGGGAGTAAAACAATAAATAATTATTTTCTTGATTGTGAACACTAAAAATAAGCCAAAACAAATATTTAACAAAGCTAGATTTTATGAGGTTATTTTCCTAGCATCAGCATCACAGTAGTTCATACTGTTAAGATTTTTATTAGCCTTATAGATTTCCAAGATTTTTGTGTGTTTTAAGTTATTTAGATCATTTGTAGGCCTAATAATCTTAGCATCTTCCCAAGAATCTCCAATTTTTATATGATTTCTATCCAAAAATGTGATATTCACTCAGTACTAAATCAATTAAGTATGAAAGATGAGATAAAATGTTAAATTCTGTATTTAAATAATATCAATAGTATTGTAAAGAAAATGAAGCAACACACTATACTGAGATCATCATAAGATACTTGTTGAACATAATCTGGCTCAAAAATAATGAACAGTAAGATATACAATGAGATGTTGAACAACCTGAAATGTTAATTTGAAAATAATGTCATGGTTTGTTCTCCATTGGTGCAACATGCACAAGATCTTATAAGGCCAATGTACTGTTATTCTTATTCAGAATATGAAGTTGCAGATGTTACCTCATTCTCCAAATTTGCTTAACTTAGCATAAAATGATTATCATATTTTTGTACCCTTCAAATCAAGTAATTCATATAACAAGCAAAACAATTTCTAAAAACATGACTCACTTAACAAGCGATGTTTTGCATAATGGGTGATGAGGAGAGAGGAAGTCCTGGATTGTGCGCATACTCCACCAGTCTGTGTTTAGTACTCATTCCACTAGCATCTTAGTGTTGCTTGTGATCACACATTTTTCCAAACTTGTATTCAGACATATTACGTATAAACATCAACAACAATAACCCATTATATAATAAACACGCCAAATGATACGCCAAATTCTTGGGCTATGTTAAGGCTATAATTAAATATTAAAAATTAATTAATTTGACTAGAGGTAGGCAGTTATGCTGCCATCTCGTATTAAATTTAATGACCAATTCCAAATTAAATTCCAGAAATGTCTAAATTAAAAATTAATTATTTATAAAATTATTAAATTAATAAATTTGACTAGAGGATGGCAGCATAACTGCCTACCTCTAGTCAAATTAATTAATTTCTAATATTTAATTATAGCTTTAACATAGCCCAAGAATTTGGCGTATCATTTGGCGTGTTTATTATATAATGGGTTATTGTTGTTGATGTTTATACGTAATATGTCTGAATACAAGTTTGGAAAAATGTGTGATCACAAGCAACACTAAGATGCTAGTGGAATGAGTACTAAACACAGACTGGTGGAGTATGCGCACAATCCAGGACTTCCTCTCTCCTCATCACCCATTATGCAAAACATCGCTTGTTAAGTGAGTCATGTTTTTAGAAATTGTTTTGCTTGTTATATGAATTACTTGATTTGAAGGGTACAAAAATATGATAATCATTTTATGCTAAGTTAAGCAAATTTGGAGAATGAGGTAACATCTGCAACTTCATATTCTGANTATATTACTCCATATAATCTATGAGAATTATTTTTGAGATTTGTTTTTTTAACAGAAATTAAATTTTAAATAAAGTATCTCTCAGTAATTCATTTATTAAATATTTATTACTTAGTTTGAAATATATATAAGCATGGGCATCTGCAGAGGGAGGCAGATGGGACACTCACCCTCCCTTGGGATCCAGTTAAAAACTCCACAAATTATAATCATAAAAGTGATTGAGATATGTAACCTTACACCCTGCAATACTATATTCTATACTCTACTTGTGAAAAAAACCCCAAAAATTAAATAAATAAATATAATATAATATAATAAATTCAAATGTTATCATCCATTAGGAATTGTCACACTGTAGAAAGTGACATTTCTTCTTTATAATTAATGCTTGTGGATTTGCATTCTGCTTTAAACATTTCAATTGCTTCTAATATCTTGAGGTGATCTTGATGTGGGTGGTGAGAACAATACATGCCATCAAATTCGGCTGTGATGTCAGGGTCTGTTGCATATGTCAAAAGGGTTGTTGTATACTTATTTTGTAGTATGTCCGATTTATGTTCTTTCAATCGTACTTCTAAAGACCTCTTGGTTGCACCTACATAAACCATTTGTCTATCCAACCTGCCATCCATTATAGGTACAGTACTTTGTAGATGCACAGTAATCTATTCAGGTTTGGACGATCTTTTCCATTCCTTAGTAGGCTATAAATGGTCCGACATCTCCTATATGCTACTTTGATCTCCCGTTTCCTGGCAATGGCAGTATATATTGATTTTAGAATCAGGTTATATGTGACGGGAACTATCATCTTGCTATCTGCATTTTCCTTATTATATCTTTCTTCTAGATTAGTCAATACCCTCTGCTTATGTTTGTAGTTTTCACTTAACTTATGCACCAGGTCGGTGTACCCATATTTCTTTGCTATCATTTCTATATTATTTATTTCCTGCGTTAAAGCCTATGTTGTGGAAGAATGTGTGTATGCTCTCATGATTAATGCTCTGAAAGCAGCTATTTTATATGAAAAAGGATTGCATGATCCTATTGGAATGTATGTTGTGATTACTGTTGGTTTTCTGTACACTGCCATTTGTATGTTTGATCCTTCAAATATTATGTCTATATCCAAAAAGTGGACCCTGTTCTGGCTGTGTTGCTCAATTTCTACTAAAAGACCATAGGGATTGTTGTTCATTGCATTTATAAAATCTTTCAGATCCGGCTTCCTTCTCCAAAAAATGATTATGTTATCGATGTATCTTCTATAGAGGATAATATTTGGGAGGAAATTAGGTAGGGTTCTGCTTTCCAACATTCTCACCACCAATTCACAGAGGTTCTCGAATAACGGACTACCCATAGGAACACCTCTACCTTGAGCGTATATCTTCCCTTTAAATTGGAATGCCAAATTATAGCATGCCATGTGAGGTCCAATATATCCTGGTGCATTGTTCTATCTCCTATTTCTTCAAACAGAAAGTCCCTAATCACACAAAAACATGGTGGAAGTTTTATTGATGGGTACAGTGATCTGAAGTCAATCACTGTTGCATACAGAGGGGGGCAATTAGCTTAAATTGTTTCAATAACTGCACTGAGTTAGATATCATGTACTTATAGCCTTCCAAGTAAGTGGCAAGTATGCTGTGTATGTACTTCTCTAATTTGCGTGTAGGTGCTCTAGCCCTGTCCACTATGGGGTGCATCCGCTGCCCTTCACCTCAAGATATTAGAAGCAATTGAAATATTTAAAGCAGAATGCAAATCCACAAGCATTAATTATAAAGAAGAAATATCACTTTCTACAGCATGGCAATTCCAAATGGACAATAACATTTAAATTTATTTTATTATATTATATTTATTTATTTACATTTATAATCTATTGAATTATAAGCAGTTTGTATTTCAAATCATATATTTGTCTAACGAAGCTTCATTGAATTTGGAATGCATGAACATTAGGAATATGTAAGTGAACACATTCAAAAGAAATTTGAAAGTTTAAGAACCAGCTCGCAATGGAATACGTTATCGAATGCCTTTGAAAGAAATTCGAAAGTTTAAGAACTAGCTTGCAATGGTTTTGAGTGAATGCCTGAAGAAGAGCCCAGAAGGGGTGTTGAAAACGTTTGCATTTTAAAAACGAATGTTGCTCTGGTTAATTGGTTACAAGTAAGAAGTTTTATAATTTTCTTTAATTTCTAATATTTTATATAATATTTTATAAATATTGAAAAAATTTTACATGAAATATTTGAGTATTTTTTTCAGCATGAAATGCATTATTGTATTTTACATTAATTTCTATGGGAAAAATTGTTTTGCTTAACAAGTGTTTTGCATTACGAGTAAGATTCTGGAACGAATTATGCTTGTTAAGTGAGATTCCACTGTAATATATAGTACTGTAATTCAATATCATTCACATTATACTCTACTTTTTGGAAGATCTATTTTAGAATATTTTTTTATATCAAGTTAGATTTTTGAATTATTATATTTAGTTGCATTCATATATTAAAACTGTTCCTAGCATTTAATGTTAATATTAGGTATTTTTTGCCTTATATTATATGTGCTAAATCAGATCAGATATTTTTATTTGTGCATTATCTGATTTTCATTGAAGATCATTTGTTAGTTGTTGATTTACTTATGATAAAATAAATAAAAATTATACAGTATATGTTGTGATTATTATAGATATATTCTATAATAATCTATGCTTTCATAATAAATTATTCTATGCTAAGTACCATATCGTACTGAGCATAGAATAGTTACTAGTCATAATACAGTCGACCTCCCTATAACACAGGTTCATATAGTTCGGATTCCTATATCACAGTGAAAAAATTGCGACAGTATTCATACAAGCACGCTAAAAAACTCATATAATTCGGTAAAACATCATTGCTAACTCATGTCATGACAGGATTGGTCGAATCTAGACCAATAGCGGATATTGCACAAACCGTTGAGTTTAAATGAGCAGAGGACCTACTAAAAACCATTTATTATTTAATGTCCATAAAAATTATATTTATATTAATGATGTCTCCAAAGTTCAGCAAAGTTTTTGCAGAAAAATAATTTATCAGGAAGCATGCGAGTGCAATTTTATGACAAGCTCCACGACAAAAACAAGCTTAAGCAATGGCGTCATCGAATGATGCACACTTGGTAAGTAATCCTACAATTTTTTGTTTATAGCATAGTTTATATGGATTATTCCCAAAAATTATATGTATTTTGGAAATGTTGAGTTGAATTAGTCTAGAATCGATTAATTTTATGGAAGAAAACCTTTCAAACAGCTTTAGTCCATAAACTGCATACATGCCGGGCTGTGATTGGCTCATGTATTCAAGGACTCTTAGAACATCAATTTCATAAAGAATAGAACATATCTACCGTGTTATAGGGGGGTCGACTGTATTTAAAATAACTCATGAAGACTTTGTATATACATTGTAATGTTCATTTCTAATTTGATTATTTTTCAGCAATACATCATGGAGTGTTTGATGTCATTTGTCTATACTAACCTTTGAGATTTGTCAATTTTAATGGTTATTGACATATTATTATTGAATGAATTATTAACAGCTACAAAATAATTTAAAATTCTCAAAACATAATAAGAAGATTCATAAAGTGTGATTAATATCATATAATTAATATATCCACTTATAAAATTGGAAATATAAGTTACTTATTAAAGATTTTTATCTCTGCAAAGATTAACTGATTAGCTTTTGTCTGTTCAGAATCGTTTTATTTTTGAATTTTTTAAATGTAACTTGTGAAATTAGATGCAGTACTTTGTAGATGCACAGTAATCTATTCAGGTTTGGACGATCTTTTCCATTCCTTAGTAGGCTATAAATGGTCCGACATCTCCTATATGCTACTTTGATCTCCCGTTTCCTGGCAATGGCAGTATATATTGATTTTAGAATCAGGTTATATGTGACGGGAACTATCATCTTGCTATCTGCATTTTCCTTATTATATCTTTCTTCTAGATTAGTCAATATCCTCTGCTTATGTTTGTAGTTTTCACTTAACTTATGCACCAGGTCGGTGTACCCATATTTCTTTGCTATCATTTCTATATTATTTATTTCCTGCGTTAAAGCCTATGTTGTGGAAGAATGTGTGTATGCTCTCATGATTAATGCTCTGAAAGCAGCTATTTTATATGAAAAAGAATCGCATGATCCTATTGGAATGTATGTTGTGATTACTGTTGGTTTTCTGTACACTGCCATTTGTATGTTTGATCCTTCAAATATTATGTCTATATCCAAAAAGTGGACCCTGTTCTGGCTGTGTTGCTCAATTTCTACTAAAAGACCATAGGGATTGTTGTTCATTGCATTTATAAAATCTTTCAGATCCGGCTTCCTTCTCCAAAAAATGATTATGTTATCGATGTATCTTCTATAGAGGATAATATTTGGGAGGAAATTAGGTAGGGTTCTGCTTTCCAACGTTCTCACCACCAATTCACAGAGGTTCTCGAATAACGGACTACCCATAGGAACACCTCTACCTTGAGCGTATATCTTCCCTTTAAATTGGAATGCCAAATTATAGCATGCCATGTGAGGTCCAATATATCCTGGTGCATTGTTCTATCTCCTATTTCTTCAAACAGAAAGTCCCTAATCACACAAAAACATGGTGGAAGTTTTATTGATGGGTACAGTGATCTGAAGTCAATCACTGTTGCATACAGAGGGGGGCAATTAGCTTAAATTGTTTCAATAACTGCACTGAGTTAGATATCATGTACTTATAGCCTTCCAAGTAAGTGGCAAGTATGCTGTGTATGTACTTCTCTAATTTGCGTGTAGGTGCTCTAGCCCTGTCCACTATGGGGTGCATCCGCTGCCCTTCACCTCAAGATATTAGAAGCAATTGAAATATTTAAAGCAGAATGCAAATCCACAAGCATTAATTATAAAGAAGAAATATCACTTTCTACAGCATGGCAATTCCGAATGGACAATAACATTTAAATTTATTATATTATATTATATTTATTTATTTACATTTATAATCTATTGAATTATAAGCAGTTTGTATTTCAAATCANGTTTTCCGACTGTTTGTGCTATACTTCTTTTTTCAGTTTTGTGATTTATATATTTAATCAATATGGCATCAAAGAAAGAAAAAAGTCATAGTGGCATTAGAAAATGACAATGCAATATAAACGACAATGCGCTATCGCATTTGAGAAAAATTTTGATTAAAAGAGTAACACAATCAACTTTAGATCAATTTCTTGTTCCTTACGCAAAGAGTTTGTTTCTTTGTTAAATTATGACAACGCAACACTTCGGCGATCTGACTAGGGGGAATGTCTTCTGGGCGGTGTTTTTAAGGGAAACTGGCCCCTATTTAAAAGTTACAGACGTGGAGAAATCCCAAAAAATTCCACATAGCCAGCCCGTCTGAGCGAGGTGCAAACCCACGAACGAACTCCTCGTGTTCAAGGTACGAAGACCGCTTAGCCACTGGTGGGTTTTTTACCGAAAGAGACTTTGACTCAAAGAATCTTCCGGTGAAGTGCTACCCGTTATTTTTTTGAAGAGGATTCCCCTTCTAAGNTCCATCAGCTTTGGATAAACCTGCAAATGTCTTGGTTGCAGATTTCTTGAGTTTTATACAAAACTTCATGATATAACGTTTGAAATTTTTTTCCATTTAAAATGTAACAATGTGTTAAAACACTATCTTACACAGAGATTGTGCAAATTTGATTCAACTGATCAACTTGAAACAGGTCTAAATATGCTGCTAAATTTCTAGCAATGTAAAAATACCAATTAATGATGTGTTAAGCTGCACAGTCATTAAATAAAAAATCAGTATACTTACTTTTGGGACAGACCATGTATATATATATATATATATATATATATATGTTTTTTAAAGAATTAAAAACATTTCAGTTTTAGATTAGAAATCACTGTTATTTGATATTATGTTAAATATTTCTGAAATCAATTATGAGTTTTAGAACTGCTGAAGATTCTTAATAAGATACATAACAGTATAATTAATTCTTTAAGCAATTGATTAACATTAAATAGATGATGAAAAAGAATATGATACTATCATTATGATATTTGTTCAGTTTTAACAAAAAATTTATTTTAAAATTTGAAAGATTCAAATATTGATTTAAATTCACTTTTAAGAGTGCTAAATTACATATATAATTATTTGCATTCTTCAATTAAATATATAATTATTTACAAATTAAAAGTTACCTGTGAAACTTTTTCTTCTAAAATTTCACTCTGCATTGGATTTTCCTTTAGGTGAGATTGAAAAAAACTAATTTTTATCATCATCATTTATCAGGAAATTAAGTCTCATATTCTTATTTGTATTAATTTCTATTAAGGAAGATTCACAATAAGCAAAAAAATTCCTTACTTACCTGAACAATATGCTGAAGTCGTGTAATTTCTTGAACAGCGTTTTGCCACATTTGAACTGCAGAATCTCTTGCCTTTTAAACAAAAGAAAATTTGATAACAACCATTATGAAATGTATATATATAATACAAACATTAATATCTATTGTAAACAGATTTGATCTTTGACAAATGTTCTGGCATTCATAAATGTATTTGATATGTTAACTATGTTTATACAAAAGATCTATACTGTTGAAAATTAAATATCACAAAGATTATAATTTTGCTTTCAAGTCTTTCATTAAAAACTTTCAAGTGAATTGCACTGTTAACTATTTAGAAAGATCAATTCAAATTATTAATTTCTAAGTAAGTTTGAATGAATTTCCTGTAGGGCCAAATAAAAAGTTTACTCCCAAGAAGCAGAGCAAGTATTTTGGTAACATTACAACTCAGATTTGCTGCTATGCAATAAGTTGGCATCGCCTGACAGACTAGTCACACATCACTGATCCTCAATGTCATGTTAACTCATTCCTGCCATTTACATTAAATATTGTAATAACTGAAAATCACCTATACTAAAAAAATAGCATACACATACTGGAAATTTTCATTTAAAAAAACTGAATTAAAACTAAAACTGTTTATATAAAAAAAAAACTGAATTTGTCTGTGCCTACACAGATTTATGTTTACAAACTTTTTACAAATGGCAGTTCATGGGTCCTGTATGACCTGTGGACTAAATTGAATTGCATTAAAAAACCATTTAATGCATTGCATGGACCATTGAATTGTTTTTTTTATGCAAAAAACAACAGAAAAACTGGAAATAAATATCTAGAATATCAAAGACAAACATAATAACTTCCAGCAAATATTTAATGAAAATTGACAATGTTTTTGACCTCATTTTAGCAGACCTGCTTCAGATCATAAATCTTAAATAAGCTGAATTAATTGTTAAGTTGAAAATGTTGATCAATTTTCATTAAGTCTGCTGGAATTTAGTACGGCTGTCTTCATGTTTTGAGTCTACAAAATTTTTAAAACGGATTATCATATGGATCTCTGTTTATTCTTCTACAAAATTTTTAAAATGGATTATCATATGGATCTCTGTTCATACAGTCAGAGCCGTAACTAGCCATTCCTGGGCCCTGTGCAAGAATTTGCATTTAGGCCCCTTAATTTATTTGGTTTTGGGAAAATAATAAAACAAATACATTACAATAGATTTTTAATAAGATTTATTTTAATTGAATTTTTCTGGCTTCGTTACACCTTCATAATTAATATTTTTAACGATATTGTATTCTATTGAAATAATAGAAATATTGGATAATCGTTTTTGTCCGCTAGTTAATCTTAAATAATTTTTAAGTTTAACTTGCTAAAACTTCTCTCGCACGAAGCAATAGAAACGGGAAGAGTTAGAAATATTCGAAAAGCGACATTGACAGTGATATTTGGGTAAGACTCAATTAAACCAAAATCATGAAGAACCTGTAGAATATTAAGCGGAGATGCAGTTTCTATATTTTGTATAAGAGTCGTTACTTCAAAATTAAAACTTTCAATTTCACTTGTGAATTCGTACTTTTTTAAATCTTTGCTATATTTAATAGCGAGATCTGCAGCCGATTTTTTTAAATCAGCAAACTCATGCATTGTAAAGACCAGCCACAGCGAAAGCAAAAATCGTCACAGATAGTTTTCATTTTTTCATAACGCCAATCTATTTGACACAATAGAGTGTCAAGAACACTGTAAATTTGTATTTTAAATAATTTTTCGGGTGTCAAGTTACTTCCTTCATCTGGTGTTTTATCTATTTCCATTATCTTAACTCTTTTTTTTCGTTTATTAAGAAATCCCTTTTCTATACTTTTTGGTTTGTTTTAAGAATATGATCAATAATAGCATCTGTTAATATTGTTGGCCATAAAGCTATATCATTTATTACTTCCATGTATCTATATATATCGAAGCGTTTTTTTGGACTATTTCTATCTTCTGCGTTTTCGCAATCCCTTTTTTCAGTAGCATTTTAAAGACTGCGGGAGCCCCTTCGGGGCCCTACGCGCCCGCATAGTTCGCTTACCGCTTAATCCGCCGTTCAGGTATACACCACATATGCGTACCACTATAAAGCAAAAAATGATGTCAGAATTTCTGCACGCCTTTTACAACCTCGAGACTAAGATTTTATTCGGGAGTTACCGTTTCCAATTTAGTAATTTTAAAAAAATCCTCGGACAGATTTATTTTTGTTACAAAACGTTACCTTAACGGATTTCTAGCTCCGCACACTGTAGAAAAATCTAGAAATACAGTTTTGTATATCGTAATAATAATAGTAGTTGCCAGAGAGCTCTATAAAGTAGAGAAAAATCTGTAAATTTGAAAACTATGAACATAAATTTCTCAAAAAATAAATTAAAAAATATCAAAATTCGCTACTTTTGGCTGATTCGTCTGAGGTCTCCGCTACCTCACTACGTCCCTTTAAAAGTCGCCGCAGTAGGGAACACCGGTGAGCTGACATCTAGAGTCTAAGTAAGGCGAAATGTAATCGCCAAACCCCGCTGTAGAAAGGCGGAAAAATTTAAAATTTAAAAATATAATTTCTTGTGAACAGCAGTTTGGGCCCTCCTTTCGAGTGGGCCCTGTGCGGGTGCAACTGTTGCACCTGCCTAGTTACGGCTCTGCATACAGTATTAAAAAAAAATCAAATTTTGTACTTATAAATAGTTATTTGTAAAATTTTTATTTATTTAGAGCTTCAAACATCATCCTTCAAGTCAAAATTTAAATGTTTCTCACAAAGCATAACAAAATATCAAGCATAGCTGGTACAGGTCATTTCTCACTCTACGTCTTGTCAGTAAGTTCATTTGATCAACTAGTATCATCTTATTTAAATCATACATTGTTCATACAGATCTCTTTGGAATAAAAAAAAGTAAACAAATGGATATCATAGTAGTGAAGATCTTAGTGATGTTCTTTCCCAACTCCGTCTCGTTGAGTTGGTTTTTTCGTGTGTATCACGATTCGATATAGTGATCCAGGTTCAATGAAAAGCACACCTCCACATTCAAATTGATAATATTTACAGTTTATTTACAGATTCTATATGTAGAAGGTACAAGTTCGAAAACATAATATATATAGGGTAACAATGCATGGTGACTCACATACTAGCTTGGTTTCTGGAAACTTTTAAACTTTGAAGAAGCCTCAGTCAGCTCGTGGAGTTGGCTCAACTGCACGGTCCGTCCAGTCTCCGCACTAACCCGTCCCTGAGATGTTTACCCGAGGAGAACACTCTCTCTACGCTCAGCGGGCCTTCCAAGTGCCTGAGACCACCGTGTACCAGTCTCTTGCCCTTCTCTCTTCCTCTCTCGTTCGCCCCGCAATTTAAGGATTTTTGGAACGGGGACTTCCGACCAATTACAATCCCTTCTTGCCCGAACAGCTTACACTCGGGTCCGCCGTCATCCGACGAGAGTGGAGATTACACAAACGTCCGCCACTTGTTTACGTTCGTTTGTTTACCATATGGCAAATGCTCTAACGTCTGACTACAGGTGGGTCCAATTGACAAAGCCGGCGCTTCCTTTGTTTTCTGTCTGTTTACATGTCAATACCTTACAAGTGGTATTACCCGACCGCACGTGGCTCCAATTGACAAGGTCGCGCTTCTTTTGTTCCCTCTCTGCTAAAAGGTCAATACTTTACACTGAGATTATTCAATCAAATAATTAAAAGGGTAAACTAAGCAACCATTTAAAAATAAATATAAAAAATTTGATAATTATTTCATGATTACTATACTTGACATAAATATTGTGAGATAATAACACAAGTTTAATTACAAAAGTTGATACACTGTATTCAGTTTATTATTAAAATATAGGCCTATAAATTAGTAAATATGTTTTTTGTTTTGCATTTTTTAGTTTTGCAGTTTAGTTTTGCAAATTTGCATTTGCATACTGTATATAAATATTCTTTGATAAGTTAGCTTAATAAATTTTAAACGTCGAAAAAGGAACATTAAAATGATTACTTATAAAAATTTATTAAGGAGGAAATTTTATCAATAATGCTTTATAATTAAATTATTAAAGTCCTTTTCTTTCATCTATGGGAATAAAATATTTTTAAAAGATCCAAATGCACTGAACAGAGGAATAAATATAAAAAGGCTTTTAATACAATTAAAATTAGTAAATTCTCACTATTTGTAAACAATGTATACAAGATGATCAATTTTAATCAATCCACTCGAATAACTCGAAACTACGAAAAAAATCATTGAATCAAAAATGTTAGACTTCAAGAGGGCACAAAATGGGGCGACCGCCCTTATCGTAGATAGCGCTACAATCGATAAACAATGTTGGTCAAGCCTATCTGAGAGCACGCTCCACAAAAGCGAATCAAATATTAATTTTGTTTAAAATAAATTTTATAAATTCTTGGTATTAAGTAGTTCTTCAGAAGAATTTTTCACTGAATATACAGTAAGGGATGTGGCTTATAGATTCCAGAGGAACCACGTAGTTTTTACTATAGCTTACAATGACCATAAACAAAAATGTTCAGTTCCCTTTGAATGGAATGTCTGACAGAAACACAAAAGTCCTAACATAAGCACTTCACTACTATAGTGGAGCATGATAAAAACGAATAAACTTTATTTTCTTAAATAAAAATCTCCATTTTTTACTGAATATTACATTCTACATAAAATATCCATCTGAAACATTTTTTTGGAAAGATGCACTTATCAGAAATTATAAGCGTTTGAACTTTTATGGGCCGCCACACCGCGTGCCTGTGCATCTCTGGATATGTATGAAGTTCATTGAAAAAAGAAAGAAAGATGATAAAAAATCATCATGATTCCTGTTCGTAGACAACATTCTTTAAATACTCCCACAAATAAAAGTCAGGAAAAGCCGAGTTCGGCGATTCGGCTATTGTACTGGTCCACGACGTCCAATTAATTTTTCATTAAATTGCTTATTTAATAAATGCTGAAATTCGTGTATAATGGGATCCCGTGCCATCTAACTGTAATCCATCTAAGTAATTTTTTTAAAATCATTTTTGTTCTTTTTACCAATGAACTTCACAGATATCCACAGATGCATGGGCAGGCAATGTAACGGCCACGTAAGTTCAAACACTCATAGCTTATGCCAAGTGCANCGGCGCCGCTTTCCCGTAAGCCTAAAAGTTTGACGATGGTGTTTGGAATGTCGAGCGTGATTCCACCGACTATCCAAACACCATTGTCAAACTTTTAGGCTTACGGGAAAGCGGCGCCGAACGTCACACGTACACGTTTACACGTTTAAAACGTGCACCTCAACCTCTCTAGTATCTGTGAAGTACTAAATGTAAAATTTTACATGTAACATTGTTGTTAAATCATGACTTTCAAACTCTCAAATTGATATGTAGACCTCATTACTATATATTCTTATGTAGGAGGTTCTTCAATGTAGTGTAACATTTGCTTTAGGATATTAAAGTTTGATTGTACATTACAAGTCAAAAATGATAGCAGATACCAACAAAATTTTATTCTATTTTTTTTATTTATTTAATTTAATAATAATCTCCATATAACTAATTACACATTCACTAACAAACACTAACACATTAATATAACTAATGTAATAGTGTTTATTAATGATAAATATTTTCATTATCCTGACAACAAAGATATTTATTGCTAGGATAGATATGCATTTAGTTATATAATGTTCTCAAAAGATGATAAAAAAGTTCTGAGTGATTAATAAATCACTCAGAACTTTTGTAGAAGTGTTGCTATTGTTGCAACACTTCTACATAATACTTATAACATTTAAATATAAACTTGAAAATTTCATTGTTGTAATAGTAATTGTACTTGTTTTGTGGTGTCAATATGTGGTGAGGTGGCTTCAAAAGGCAGGAATCTGAAATCTAAGAATTTGCTGTCATTTTGACACATCAGAGATTGATTTCACAGTGACAGAACTATCCTCAATGATAATATCCAAGCATATATGTTTTAGTAGCAGCCAGAGACACTAGTAACCTCAATTAGAATTCAATATCATTATTTCCTTGTCTAATTTGAATTCAGTCATTAACATTACTTGCTTCATCCATACTGTTAAACTTTAAAATCTTACCTTCTGAAACCATCCTATCACATGCTGACACCCAAAAAACAAAGTAGAATTAATTTCACAAAAATAAAACTCTTCTAAAACTTAACTAATATTGCAAAGAACACTTGGGATTAAATATTTCAAAATACAGTATATTGCCTTCCTATCAAGACTCAAAACTTTTCACCTACCTCTCATAAACAACTTATTTTGCTTGATATATTTTATAACTAAATTTTAAAATAACTTTATGACAAAAAAANCCTATCAAGACTCAAAACTTTTCACCTACCTCTCATAAACAACTTATTTTGCTTGATATATTTTATAACTAAATTTTAAAATAACTTTATGACAAAAAAAATTTTTATTTGTTAATTTATATAAATAAAAAAAGCAAGTTGTATTTTACAACTGACCTCATAAGTTGTAATTTCTGATCTCATACTTTCAACTGTTTTATGATACTCTTCTAATAAATCATTGGAAATACTGTATTAAAAAACAGATATGGATTAAGTGAAAAAATATAATAATAATAACATTTCCCACTCTGCTAAAAGGTCAATACTTTACAGTAGTATTACAAGATATGTTACCTAATGTTTATATGAGAAAAATATCTAAGCCATTGCTTGTATCAACATTAAGAGCAATGAACATATAACTTCCCAAATAAACTTTTATATAGGAAAGTACAGTACTTTACTAATCTAATGAATATTTTAAATGATAAAATCTGAGAAATATTAATAACAAAGCATTAAATTAATATAATATAAATATACCTCAGTTATAGTTCTTAACTGCTCTTGTAGGTTATGAACATTATTTTCATCAGCTGTAGATTTATTTGTATTTGCTTCACTCAATTCTTTAGATAATCTATTGTGATAAATAAATAAAAAATTAATATTTATCTTAACAATAACAGAAAAATCATATTTTATTCTAGGACATTGCACAACTTTATTGTATCATGATAGAATCTCATGAGTAGAGCTGGAAAGAAAAAAAACAAGTCCTGCACCTATTAAGCTTAGAAGAAGCAATTCTTGTAACTGCCGCTATGGGCAATATGATCCTTGCTCTGTGCAGGTATGGAGAGAAGATCCTTGCACTTGCCAACACAGAGATGCAATCCAAGAACAAAGCAATCACCATTGATTGCAGTTTTCTTGTATTTTGTTCATTTATCATGTCTATTTTCCATTAAGTGCATGCAATGCTGATTTCATTTTTGACTTCTAAGCTTAAATTCAATTAGGCACACTCAGACACATCAAAGAGCATGGACATTGTCACTTTAATTAATATCTCAGTATTAAAAACAGTCATGGACTCCTATTTTTACATTTAAATGGACCCTCACTACATTTTTGAATTCCTCATTGCAATTAATGAAAAATGGCAAAGTTTAATCAAAATTAATCAAATGGATTTTAAGAATAAATACAATTCTATAAGCTACATAAATGAGGCTTTGCCAATGCTCTGCCTCAAATATAGAATATGAACAATTATACATATTAACATTTAACATATATATTTACATTTACTAATTAGAAATGATTAAAATTGAAAAAAAAAATGTTTTAAAAACAATTACATTGTTATTCTTCATTTTAGATTACTAATAAACTTTTCTCTCATAAAATGTATAGTGATCTTACTTTTTATTTTCTTCAACTAATCGTAAAACTTCATTTGATAAAGTTTCTTGTTCTTTCTGTAAAAATAAAATTATCATTCATAATAAAATAATTTGGTGATAAAGAACTCATAGGGCAAAAATTTTAATAAATATGAATAGAAATTATTATAAAATTAAGAAAATTTTTGCAATCATTAAATATTTTTTTATATCTGTCAACAGATATATACAGAAATACTGTAACTATTGATNAGAATTCAATATCATTATTTCCTTGTCTAATTTGAATTCAGTCATTAACATTACTTGCTTCATCCATACTGTTAAACTTTAAAATCTTACCTTCTGAAACCATCCTATCACATGCTGACACCCAAAAAACAAAGTAGAATTAATTTCACAAAAATAAAACTCTTCTAAAACTTAACTAATATTGCAAAGAACACTTGGGATTAAATATTTCAAAATACAGTATATTGCCTTCCTATCAAGACTCAAAACTTTTCACCTACCTCTCATAAACAACTTATTTTGCTTGATATATTTTATAACTAAATTTTAAAATAACTTTATGACAAAAAAAGTTTTTATTTGTTAATTTATATAAATAAAAAAAGCAAGTTGTATTTTACAACTGACCTCATAAGTTGTAATTTCTGATCTCATACTTTCAACTGTTTTATGATACTCTTCTAATAAATCATTGGAAATACTGTATTAAAAAACAGATATGGATTAAGTGAAAAAATATAATAATAATAACATGGATAAGATACTTAGTCTATATCAGGGATGGCCAACACGTAGACTGTGGTCGACCGGTCGACCGCAAAGGTTTTGAAAGTAGCCCGCAAAGCTAAAGTTGAACAATTTGCTTTCACTTAAATTAATGTTTAAAAATCTTAATTCGATAATTTATTCTTACAATAATAGACTGTCTGTGCAACGTACCATACTGTTTGTATTTATCCCGATGAACAATGTAAATGAATGTTAACGCATGCGCATATAAAAATCCTAAAATTGCCCATATTCATAGTCGCCCGCAGACTAAATTTTACCAAAAAAGTAGCCCCTAAGGGATAAAAGTTTGGCCACACCTAGTCTATATTATAATTCAAAAATTTATTAAATTATAATTACAATATTCAATTATGATAAAGTACAGTTTTTTAAATAATAAACAATTAACATTTAAGATAAACACAATGTAATACTCAACTTACAATGTTTCAACATATGATATTTTGCACATACGATGGCCAATGTAAGTGAAATGAGTGTGAAAACTGTTAGAATTTAAATTCAAGCAGCTCACATCTTGCAGCATTCCCAGTTTGGAAGCATATTTCAGAAGATATTGAGAGCACTATTGCCATAGCATCGTCTTTATCCATAAATTAATATTCCACCATCTCCTTTAATTTTCTTTTAAGTTTTGATAATAAAATTTTATTGCATACTTTTCTGGCAATGTTATAATATTTGAAAGATTACTGTATGTGTAACATTACTTCTGTACATTTTCTTTTGTTTCATTCATTCTTCTTTTCCTTTTTTCTGTACACTTTATGATACAATATGCAATTTTACATACTTGCATATAACCTTTTTTTATTTACAGTATTTATTTTTATTTTCAACTTACAATGTGTTTTTTGGAACAAACCCCCATTGTAAGTCAAGGAGAGACTCTATAGTAAAATCTTGATTTAATGGAATAATTTGGGAGAGGATATCCCTTAAAACCAAAAGTCCATTATATAATAAAGTAGGTTTTTTTGAATGCACGTGTTAAAAAACTGACAAATTAGTTAGTTTATCTGCTTTTACTTAAAAAGATAGGTTTGCATAATTTAAATTAAGTATGTATGAGGAATCTAATTTCACAGAAAAGTTTTCTATATGTGTTAATGTTTATGTACTCACTGTAATTCTGAGACTAAAGAATGAGTATATGATCTAAATCGAAACAAATAAACAAACAATTTTTGGAAAATATACTTTAATTGTATTTAATTAAACAAATAGATAATGTTCTTAAAAAGAAAACAAAATTTAAATTTGACAAAAACACACAAAAATTTCCTATTTATTTGTCTTTGGATGATGATGATGATATCAAGACAGGAGTGTCATGATATCATCATCATGAAATTAAAAGTAGTGACTCTGGAATTTGGAAAAATAAACCTGTTAATTTAATTACATATCAAATGCATTTTAAATTTAATAGGGTATTAATTTTCATGTATAACATACTGACTGGAAATTTTGTCTGTTAAATCTGAAGTTCATTAAATCAAGGTTCTACTGTAATAATTAGAATTTTATTCCATGATCCTTTATTTACTTTTTGAACAAGACTTTTTCTATCATAAAATTAATTTTTCTTGCATTTTTCAAGTAGTTAATTTCAACTATTTCTAAATCTTTACAATATTTGTTGATTATTTACAAAGAAACTAATATGTTACAAAAAATAATTTTGTCTAGTTCACAATTTCCTTTTTTATAACTGCACTATAAGAATCATCAGACTTCTTTCAGGAATTCAAATTTTTCAAAATTTTTTAAACACTTTCAGGGATTATTTCCTTATCATCAGAATCTCTGTGCAGGATGGAGAATGAAATGCAGTTGTTTTTTATGTAATTTATTATATTATTGATAAAAGTAGATATAAATTATTAGTTAAAAAAGTCAGAAAAACTTGAAAATTTGTCATTAATAAGCATGTTCAATATAATGTTCATTTCATCTCAGTCTCTTGAACATGCACAATTGCATTGGTATCACTTCACAACACAAATGTTCAAATAAGGCTACAGAACTATGATATGATTTTGGCTATGATTTGCAATGCTTCTAGTTTCCATTAGTATAACTTATCTTTCTGGAAATCCCAAAGAAAGAAAGAAATATGAATTGACATCATAGTTATGGGTCATTTCACACATATTGTTGTCTTGAAGACAGTTGCCTTTCTAAAAAATTAATTTTTTTAAACATAAAATTCTAACTGCTAGTAGTTTCTCATGTCATAGAATTTCTAAAAACTTTTCTTATTTCATTTTTTAAAAATTTAAAAAGTTTAATTACTAGAATGCATAATAATCAAAATTCAAACTTTTATATATTTAATTTGATAAAGTAAGTACTTTTAGTAACAATTTACACCGTTAAAAATATCATCAAGAATTAAAAATCAGTCATTTTCAGGAAAGAAAAATTATTTATTTATAATAGATCAAAAAAATCTGATATAAATATCAAAATAATTTTTAGTAAGCGGTTTCACTATAAACATACTTACTATGAATAATTCTTATTTTCTGCTGCTGAAATTTCATTTCCATTTCCATTTCCATTTCCATTAGCATCACATTTTTGTTCAGCATTTGTTTGAGAAAGATTCTCACTGTCTTTAATAATAATACAATCATAATATTAATTTTAATGTTTGATAAGGAAGAGATGAAACAATAAAAATATTAAGCAATAAAATTTGTCATCAATACTTTGTACTTATTTTTAAAAAACTAAAATTTAATTTCAAAAATTTTTAAATAACTTTTATTAGAGTAATATGAATCATCATCATCAGAAAATTATTTTTAGTTTCATAAAATAAATTTCAAATAAATTTTTTAAACACTAAATTGTCACTGTTTAAAACAGAATTAGATCATGTCGATTTTGGATTAAAAATTATGAATATAAAAGATTTATATAGTAGCACTTTTAAGTCTCTTTTTATACCTTAGTGAATTTAATTATATATAAGAATAACAATTTTTGCATTATTTATTATACAGCTAATATGCACAACAGTTTTTGTGTAGTTACATTTTAATATGAATAATTTGTCTCACAATGAAGTTAAATGATAAAAGGTAACAGAAACAAATCATTTTATAATACATGTTATCACTTTCAACTTACTTTTATGAATTACAATATAAAAAAATTAGTGTATTTAGTTAGAGATTTTCCTCGGATAATGCAAAATCTTGGTTAATCAAGGCTCAAATAATGAGTTCCACTGTATCCACTGGATTATTTATTGGGTTATATTAATTAAGGATTTATTTTATCTGTATAATATCCAGATCTGTATTCTATGCAGAGAATTATTTTGCAATACTAATTGAATCAGGTTGTTGTATATATTAACAAAATTAGTAATACAATATCAGGAATTTTGATAGTTTGATAAAATTATTAGCTGTAAAAAGGAAAAATCTAAAAAGGAAATGAAGTATAATTATATTAAAAGAATATTATATAATGTCAAAGTATACAATATAATCATCTTTTCTGAAATCAATCATCATTAAAAGTTAATGAAACATTGTCAATAAATAATAAGGTAAATTTTTGAATTTTTAGTTCAGTTTATTTGGCATTTTAATATACAAAGGGGTGCAAAAGTAGGTATACAATTAAGAATCTGAGAAATACAAATGTTTGGTGTACATTATTATTATTTTTATTATCTTTTACTAATTCATATTCCTTATTTGTGATTTAATTTGTACATAAAAAATGTTTTTTTTTCCATAATAACAACTGTATAACTTACTTTTTCACCCCTCGTATAACAGATATTTACATAATGCATAGCTTTTTGTATATTAATATGACAAGAAAAGAAAGAATTTATGAAGATTTTAAAATATATTCATTTCTTTATGTAAAATTATTTTTAATGTAAAGTTTATAACATATCTGTGATCAGTAATATCAAAATAAAATTTTGACAATTTTCTCAAGTCATTCAGCATTACAGGAGCAAACTTCATAATGCATATCTTGTGAAGGATTAGTGAATATAAAGGAAAAATAACATCAATAAAGAACCAGATATATAAGATCTCTGGTTCTTTATTGGTGTTATTTTTCCTTTATAAATCATACTTTACAACTCTTTCAGAATTCTGATGGTATCTAACAGAGAAAATTTTTTGACAGAACCAGTTATTGTAATAATAACTATCAGTGAGTAGAAAGATAAATTGTAAATTATTGAAAATCTTTTTCCCATGTATTAAACAGGGTACTATAGAATACAAGTGAAAAAGAACGTAAAATGTAGCTCTGAATATGATAGTTGAAACATTATCAGACTATAGACAAATCTCATAGAAATAAAGAAGTCTTAGAAACCAATGTCCACATTTGGCACATTGCAAGCTATAGCCTCCCTGAAATCAGCCTATTTGGAATTTTGGACCAACAAAAATGGATTAAAATTTAGAAGTGAAAAAATCCAAAACTATTTCTCAAAATAATGCTAAAAATCAACTTTCCACTTTGCTAGAGACAGCCAAAAGTTCATAAAATACAAGAAATGCCATTACACTGACAACTTCTAGGACACAGAGTCACACTATGACATCTGTTAAGCCCATTGCGTGTTTAACAAGCAACAAAGCAATCAAGACAAACATCTTGTCAAGGGTCACAATTAGAGATGATTCCTTTGACATTTTTGTTCCTATCGATATGCTCTACAGCTCTGTTAAAGTCCCAATCGCGTCATTCGGTCCTAGAATTGTATCAAATTTTATGAAACTTTATGATGAAATCTCAAGTATTTGTAGGAAATAGAGGAGAGTTTCGATAATTAGACTGATGCTGCTTGTTAATTACATGTTATTTACGTAAATATACAGCTTACCTTTTTCTGTTTCACCAGAAGACATTCTCACGTGTTTGACAGAAAATAAATATCAACAAACATTTGAAAATATCGCCACTGCCAATAAGCAGCCAATTCTAAATAATAGCCAAAATACCTAACTAAATAATAAATATAATATTTATTTTATATGCAATAAAATTACTTAAATAAATTAATTATTTCTGAAAATTTAATTTCATTTTTTTTTTGGAAGGGATAATATTTTGTAAATGTTTAATATCGGCGGGATTCGAACCCGGAACGAACGACACGTTTACGAGTCATCACTCGATGGCTAATTTAAATTAACGTTTTCTTTTTTCTTTTGCGATTTTCAATTTTTAAACATGTATCGTTGAACTTACAATGAAAAATAAGTAGTGTTTTGAACAATGCGTCCCTGTAGATCAGTGTTTCTGAATGGGTGCGATATCGTCTCCATATGGGCATTTTTTCATGTTGAGGGGCGATTAGTAACAATTTATATTTTGGGGGCGAAAAACAATTTTCTGGGCGATATAGTATAACATTATATTAAGAATAATTAGATATTTTATTCGTTATATCGTATAATAATTAAACAAATAACATTATACTAGTCACTAGTCTATTCAATGCAGTACGAATTTGGCGTTAGCCTTGGCCCTCGGCATCGGAATTTTGAAGTGAAGGGAACGATACTACGTAACGGTTTTATTGAAGGGGTCGATACTATGTTGAAGGGGGCGACGATTCGTTAGAGGTTGAGAAACACTGCTACTGCTGTAGATAGTCCGCGATGATCCGGTTCGCGACGCTATGTCTTCATGCTAACAAGGGCGGGTGGTCGAGCAGTTAAGGTGGCAGCTTTCTGCTCTGAGGGACCCGGGTACAAATCCAGACGGGTCGAAAAAATTTCAATAAATTTTTCCTGGATGATCAGACCTGGATCTGTCGTGTCCGTCCCTCACCACTTGGACTCCCTATTGTGAGCTGGCCGAACTGATAACGGCAAGGTCTACAAAAATAGGTCTGGATACGAACGTTACCTCACTTATGAAGCTGCCATTTTGGAGTTTTTGAATAGTGCAGATTTTAAACAAACTTGTGCGACAGTTAGTTTTATATGACATTAAACTAAAATTACATAAAGCCAAAAGTGATTCCAGTCTAATAATAATTTCAGATGATTATGCAATCATAATTTTATGTAACTTGATCAAAATGGTTTAAAATAAACAGCATCCTTATTTGCTGTCTTAATTGAAACTAATCAAATTAGTAGTTGCATTAGTTTTATCACTCATATAGGGATTTCCTAAAGTGGTGAAATAATATCAAAGAAAAGTCAAAGAAACCATATCTCTATACATGACATTTCGCGAAATTTAAGCCACTCGAAATCAGCGTACAGCCTGCTTCCAGGCGATATACCGAGTTACGCTGCGTGCTCTGCTAAACCTATCGCGTGTTTAACAGACAGCCCAGCACGGTGATCAGACAAGATAACGATATTTATCAGTAAAGAATAAAAAAAAAGTCAGACATGCAATCCTTTGCCAGATATTCGCGTCCAAATGTGGAAATCCAACGACTGCAGTTCCGGTCGCCATCTTGCTTGCGGACGTCATGCTTGCAAGCAAGTTAAGATATAGGCACGGGAATCAGTGTCGGTAACAAATAAATGCATTAACTTTTACTGACCAAAAACAGTATTTACCTTGAACTAGTATTACTGCGTATTCTCTATGCTCCACGTCGGTCAAGGCAAGCTATAGCAAGCCTTGACCGACGCGGAGAAGTCGTGACTTCAGGGTGCTTGCTATCGTTTGCATCTCAGCGCCCGCGTGGGGGCGAACCTCACATCCTGTAAAATTATATCAGATACTCCACGAACAGTCAAGTGGGTTACTCAAAGCAGGCATAGTCAAGTGGACTAAATAGTTAAACGCAATTGTCTTAGCTAAGCTCTCGATGCGCGTCGCGAATCCCGATCGCATGCGACTGATTTAGGGGGGCTATATTTCGCGAAGGATCACATGTAGAGATATAGTTCTTTTGACTTTTTTGCTCCTATGAGCATACTCTACAACTCTGTCAAGGTCCCAACAGTGTCATTTACATCTGCAATTGTATCCAGTTTAGAATGTTCAGTTCGCTGTCATTTATCCCGTCAGCAGTTCTGCACTCATCTTGCTTTTCTTTGCTTATCTGCAGGAAATCTAAATAATCTAACATCTGAAGATTTACTTTTACAATTTGATGCCACACAATAATCCATTTTTTCACTTTTTGAGCATTTAGATATAACTGACTCACACAGGAACCTCCTGTAGGGTATACTCTTTCGATAAATCCCAAAATGGCCGCAGCCGCTAAGGATCACGGGACGTGTCCAGACCTATTTATATAGACCTTGGATAATGAGCATGATAAAAATGCCCTCTTAGTTCCCACAAGGCGAAAAGAGTAAAAAATTTCTAAGATAGCATAATGATATAGAAATACACCAATAAGAAATTCCTGAAATATATTCAGATCTAGATATAATAATAATACCATAATAAGGGAAGAAGATTGAGCAAATAGACTTTTTCCTGTTCTTAAACATAAATATATTCTATATATAGAATAATTAATTGTTATGAAATAATTATTATTGCAAGTAACTAGAATTTCGTTGCATAACTTAGTGTAAGCTCTTTTGTAATTAAATAAGATTTTTTATACTAATAAATAAATCAATAAATGTAAGTAAATTAATAAATAATTCAATTGAAATTTTAGTTCTTAGTTCATTAAGTGCGTTTTCTAACGAATTTATGGTTTAAATGGAGTTGCAAATTCTTCGACAAGTGAACAGTCATGGCGAACAGATAGCTAAACAATCAGAACAATCAAGAGAAAAGAGAGATTTATAGGTGTAAGGGCACTACGGGTCCCTACCTCTATAAATTAATTATTATTTTTACTAGCAAAAAATAAAATTGTTTAAGACTGCTATTTATGAATAAAGAAATATTCTACGTATTAAACCTGTTAAAAAAAAAGCCCGCTAAAGAATTAGAGGGGCCTACGAAGGCACTGAGGGGACCCGCTCTACTCGGTCTCCATACAAGCTCTCGACGTTCCGGGACACAGTGCTTGCTTCGTCATTTGTTAAGTCTGATAATTCCTGATTTAATTAAACAGTCGAAAATAATTTCTTAAAGTTATCGCATTGCTTAGGAGTTACACGGAGTGTTTACGAAAAATTGCTGCGTTTTGTGTCAGTGAAACAGTTCTGGAAACAAACAAACACTATGATGATAAAGATTGAAGAAAGAGTGAAGAATATGTACGTTTATTTTGATAAATACCGAATTTTGATAAATACCGAATTTTTTTTAAATTTCATATTAAATTTTATTAAATATAAAATTTTATATACACTTAAGACAATTCGACATACAAATTTAATTGTTGAAATAATTATAATTTTGGTTTGGACGTATACTGACTACAATGTTTTTTTTTTCATTATTTAAGTTCAACGTTGAAATGGTTTTCCTCTTGTAGTGCATACCAGTAGCCAATATATTCTATTTATGGTAAAATTTGTTAACAGTTGAATACCGGTTTAAATACCGGTGGATATCCGTATAATATAAATTGCCTTGTCCGTTTATAGACGATTAAACAATAGCGTAACAGTCTTTAACTCGAGAAACACTGCCTTATGTTTTCGTTGTCACTTTTGTCGACCATCAAACTGTTGTTGTTCTAAGGACTTTAATTTAATCGAAGTGGAACAATGAATCCTCTGATACTGCCGTAAATTGAAAAGGAAAAAACCCAATCCGGGATGAAAAGTCAAGTTCATTGAATTATGTCGTAGCCGGATGAAACGTTATTTCCGGGTGACAAAGTTGTATTAGAATGGCAGAGTCACATCGGTGGAAGATAACCTCGAGAAAAGATTTACTTTATGCAGAAGAAGAAAAGCCTTTTCCATCAAGGCTTCTTACGTATGATGGATGTTTCCACGATCACTTTCGACTCCTGTCCGTCGAGTACTATCTCGCGTGATCGACACTCCACCGTCCATTCTGCAACTTCCGGGTATCGTCGTCGCAGATAATCGACGACAGACGAGGTGCTATCGTTCGGAATTATGACAACCACCCGTTTGTTGTCGAGTGTAGGCGACTTACGCTCTCCGCTCTCCTCGACATCTTTCGGAAGCACCCGAGTCACTCGAACCAAAGTGGAAGACGACGAGGCGTTCTCCTCTTGGTTATAATCTGCGGAGGTGTGCCACTTCTTTAATTCTTTGAAATTATCCATTCTGCAAAAGAAAGAAACGACTATTATGAAAATACAACTTGTATTGGTTACTTTCCAGTTTGCTTTAACGATTCGATTAGATTTGGGCTTAACGAAAATTATGAAGAGTGAAAAATATGTCCGAAAATAAGTGGAAACCATTCGTCGTCTCTGTGAAGAAACCGCGCAACGATCGATCAATTGTTATGGAAATAGAGATTTGTCCGAAAATCATTGACACTAATTGTGAAATTCGGCTTAACAATGTTAAAAAATACCTAAATTTAGAAACTCTGTATATAGACTACTCTGTAATAACAAATTGTCCGAGTTTTATTGCTGCGTTGTCACGAAATTTAATATTAAAAGTTTGGCCGAATTTCGTGATTTCCGCGGAGCACTCCTTCAGAAGCTCCGCTAGCTGTTTGAACGCCCGTGTTCAATACCGATTATGCCGCTTCCTGTTTAACTAAGACTACCTACACTGAGCTTGCCAGTAAGGCTCTTTAGCGTTGTCTCAAAAGGGATACTCCACGAACAGTCAAGTGGGTTACTCAAAGCAGGCATAGTCAAGTGGACTAAATAGTTAAACGCAATTGTCTTAGCTAAGCTCTCGATGCGCGTCGCGAATCCCGATCGCATGCGACTGATTTAGGGGGGCTATATTTCGCGAAGGATCACATGTAGAGATATAGTTCTTTTGACTTTTTTGCTCCTATGAGCATACTCTACAACTCTGTCAAGGTCCCAACAGTGTCATTTACATCTGCAATTGTATCCAGTTTAGAATGTTCAGTTCGCTGTCATTTATCCCGTCAGCAGTTCTGCACTCATCTTGCTTTTCTTTGCTTATCTGCAGGAAATCTAAATAATCTAACATCTGAAGATTTACTTTTACAATTTGATGCCACACAATAATCCATTTTTTCACTTTTTGAGCATTTAGATATAACTGACTCACACAGGAACCTCCTGTAGGGTATACTCTTTCGATAAATCCCAAAATGGCCGCAGCCGCTAAGGATCACGGGACGTGTCCAGACCTATTTATATAGACCTTGGATAATGAGCATGATAAAAATGCCCTCTTAGTTCCCACAAGGCGAAAAGAGTAAAAAATTTCTAAGATAGCATAATGATATAGAAATACACCAATAAGAAATTCCTGAAATATATTCAGATCTAGATATAATAATAATACCATAATAAGGGAAGAAGATTGAGCAAATAGACTTTTTCCTGTTCTTAAACATAAATATATTCTATATAAAGAATAATTAATTGTTATGAAATAATTATTATTGCAAGTAACTAGAATTTCGTTGCATAACTTAGTGTAAGCTCTTTTGTAATTAAATAAGATTTTTTATACTAATAAATAAATCAATAAATGTAAGTAAATTAATAAATAATTCAATTGAAATTTTAGTTCTTAGTTCATTAAGTGCGTTTTCTAACGAATTTATGGTTTAAATGGAGTTGCAAATTCTTCGACAAGTGAACAGTCATGGCGAACAGATAGCTAAACAATCAGAACAATCAAGAGAAAAGAGAGATTTATAGGTGTAAGGGCACTACGGGTCCCTACCTCTATAAATTAATTATTATTTTTACTAGCAAAAAATAAAATTGTTTAAGACTGCTATTTATGAATAAAGAAATATTCTACGTATTAAACCTGTTAAAAAAAAAACCCGCTAAAGAATTAGAGGGGCCTACGAAGGCACTGAGGGGACCCGCTCTACTCGGTCTCCATACAAGCTCTCGACGTTCCGGGACACAGTGCTTGCTTCGTCATTTGTTAAGTCTGATAATTCCTGATTTAATTAAACAGTCGAAAATAATTTCTTAAAGTTATCGCATTGCTTAGGAGTTACACGGAGTGTTTACGAAAAATTGCTGCGTTTTGTGTCAGTGAAACAGTTCTGGAAACAAACAAACACTATGATGATAAAGATTGAAGAAAGAGTGAAAAATATGTACGTTTATTTTGATAAATACCGAATTTTGATAAATACCGAATTTTTTTTTAATTTCATGTTAAATTTTATTAAATATAAAATTTTATATACACTTAAGACAATTCGACATACAAATTTAATTGTTGAAATAATTATAATTTTGGTTTGGACGTATACTGACTACAATGTTTTTTTTTTCATTATTTAAGTTCAACGTTGAAATGGTTTTCCTCTTGTAGTGCATACCAGTAGCCAATATATTCTATTTATGGTAAAATTTGTTAACAGTTGAATACCGGTTTAAATACCGGTGGATATCCGTATAATATAAATTGCCTTGTCCGTTTATAGACGATTAAACAATAGCGTAACAGTCTTTAACTCGAGAAACACTGCCTTATGTTTTCGTTGTCACTTTTGTCGACCATCAAACTGTTGTTGTTCTAAGGACTTTAATTTAATCGAAGTGGAACAATGAATCCTCTGATACTGCCGTAAATTGAAAAGGAAAAAACCCAATCCGGGATGAAAAGTCAAGTTCATTGAATTATGTCGTAGCCGGATGAAACGTTATTTCCGGGTGACAAAGTTGTATTAGAATGGCAGAGTCACATCGGTGGAAGATAACCTCGAGAAAAGATTTACTTTATGCAGAAGAAGAAAAGCCTTTTCCATCAAGGCTTCTTACGTATGATGGATGTTTCCACGATCACTTTCGACTCCTGTCCGTCGAGTACTATCTCGCGTGATCGACACTCCACCGTCCATTCTGCAACTTCCGGGTATCGTCGTCGCAGATAATCGACGACAGACGAGGTGCTATCGTTCGGAATTATGACAACCACCCGTTTGTTGTCGAGTGTAGGCGACTTACGCTCTCCGCTCTCCTCGACATCTTTCGGAAGCACCCGAGTCACTCGAACCAAAGTGGAAGACGACGAGGCGTTCTCCTCTTGGTTATAATCTGCGGAGGTGTGCCACTTCTTTAATTCTTTGAAATTATCCATTCTGCAAAAGAAAGAAACGACTATTATGAAAATACAACTTGTATTGGTTACTTTCCAGTTTGCTTTAACGATTCGATTAGATTTGGGCTTAACGAAAATTATGAAGAGTGAAAAATATGTCCGAAAATAAGTGGAAACCATTCGTCGTCTCTGTGAAGAAACCGCGCAACGATCGATCAATTGTTATGGAAATAGAGATTTGTCCGAAAATCATTGACACTAATTGTGAAATTCGGCTTAACAATGTTAAAAAAAATACCTAAATTTAGAAACTCTGTATATAGACTACTCTGTAATAACAAATTGTCCGAGTTTTATTGCTGCGTTGTCACGAAATTTAATATTAAAAGTTTGGCCGAATTTCGTGATTTCCGCGGAGCACTCCTTCAGAAGCTCCGCTAGCTGTTTGAACGCCCGTGTTCAATACCGATTATGCCGCTTCCTGTTTAACTAAGACTACCTACACTGAGCTTGCCAGTAAGGCTCTTTAGCGTTGTCTCAAAAGGGTGTGAAAAAAGAAAAGAAATACTTTACAAAGAAAAACTATTTATTTTTATTACTAAATTATTTTTGTTTACTTAGGTGTAAAACCATATACAGTAAATATTTATCTACAGAAATTGAACTCTTCTTGCCTTTATGTTTGCGAAATCTGCTGTTAATTTTCTTGTATCTAAGCTGTCTAAGATTTCATGTTCAATTGAAATTATAGCTAAATTACTTAGTCTTTGCTGGTGCATTGTTGATCTTAAATAGTTTTTTTTTTATAATTTTTAACTTTGAAAAGACCTTTCACCAAATGCAACTGAAACCGGCAATGTAAGTAATGTTCTTAGTGCTATTGCTGTGTTCGAAAATGTTGAAATTAAGTCCTTAGTAAAAAAATATTGTAATTGCCACCCCCCTGGACGTGCCGCCCGCGTGCGGTGCACGCCTTGCACGCTCTCTTACGACGGCCTGCATTCCTTGCATATACTCGTACTGTACATTAATTAAACTCTACTATGTACGAAACAGCAATGCCAGCTCGGCACATCTATAATCACATCTGTAATTAAAATAAAATTATTCCACATTGTTTCATAACTCCCGAAATTTGTTAAAAATCATGCGAAATATGCACATCAAGACAGCAGCGCAAAATTTCGCCCTAGCGGCCAAACTACGAAGTTAAAATAACGAAACCTCATAATCCGAACAGTATGTACTGTACAGCAAATTTGGTTGAGATTTGCCAAGTTTTTTCTACAGAGAGCTTCTTTAAATTAATAAAAATTAACTCCTAAGTTAATTTTTTTGAAGTTTTTTTTAAATCGCCGCCATCTTGCTTATAAATTTACTTTTAAGTGTTTACAATTTATTCTGTACATTAATTTTTTTGTTGTTGTTATTTGTAATTTACTTAGAATTAAACACAAATAAATATAAAATATTGATACTCCTATTGGCTGTGAGTAACCTGTACTCTGATGACACGGTAGCCAATTAACAGCAAAATTCATTGGCTGAAAATGAGAAATATCATTTTTATTTGTGATTTTATGACCACTTAACGATAAAGTGTTCTTTTATCTAAGTTTTAAAAATCCCATAATAGTCAATGCACTTTAATTTCTTCTGATTAGTGTAAAGTAACTCCAAAATGGGTAAGTTCTGCATAATTTCTTATATTTAAATATAAATAATGGCTGTTCTATGCATTAATAGTAACTTGGTAACGTATATAGACTTAAATATTAATTATTCAGCTGACGAATTGTTAAACAGATG
>NW_019384313.1:1118818-1168346 GCF_000671375.1 Centruroides sculpturatus | reverse complement strand
AACAGAGAATAAACTGCCCAAATACCCTTAAACAAAGGAAAAGTACGTCCTTTATGAAGGCATAGAGCCTTTACTACATGAAAATGAAAATTAATGAATACACTGTGTACAGTAATTTACCTGATAAGACAGACCTCAGAAAAATACTTTATGAGAGCTTTTATACTTTTATAAAGCTGTCTATAATGAAAATTAATTAACTAAGGATTTTTTGCCCTGCCAGGGTGTGGCCGAGTTATCCGGAGTGCCGGGTTATCGAGAGCCGAGTTTTCGAGGTTATACTGTAATACAAATTATATATTATTATACTTCTCTATTTACTTATAAAATACACAAATAAGGAATTTGGGTATTTTCTGTTAAAATTAACATTAAAGTATTAATTGAAAGTAAGAATTCTTTATAAAATTCTACCAAAATTCTCAATTCAGAATTCTCGAATTGTTGTCGTTATTTAATAAAACATTATTAAAATATTTAAAATTAATAACTTTTTGTAGCTCATATAAAAATATCAATAATAATAATAATAATAATAAATCAATGAATATACGAAATGAAATAAGCATAACTAACATTAGGGCCGGCGCGAGCTACGAAAACTCATCAGACATTTTTCAGGATCCTCTGTATAGCAGATAGAATATTCTGGTGTGTGTGGAAAATGCAATCGCATAATTCACTAATCGATGACAACTTGCTGCACACTGACATAAGTGCAAGATTTTCTTTCCCGCCTTTGCATTGCAATATTTCATTGCAGTGTGTTGCAGACTTTGACATTAAATGTCAACATACACAAATTTATTAATTGCGTTACAAATAATGTTAACTATGCCAGTAACTGTGTCTTCAGCTGAACGTAGTTTCTCGCGGTTGAAACTAATAAAAAATTATCTTCGATCATCAATAAGCCAGGACCGATTTACATCTATGACTATTCTTTCAATAGAAAGCGAAGTACCAAACTCAATTAGTTTTGATGACGTAATCAAAGATTTTGCGGCGAAAAAAAGCAAGAAAAATTATGTAATATTCATCTTACAAAAATATATGTAACATCCTTTGTACTTATAATAAATAATTCCTTATTGTGAAATTTAAGTATAGGATTGAATGTGTATTCTGGCCCCGCAAAGGGTCACGCCGGGCCTGACTAACATTACTTAGACCTATCTACATTAGGAGAGCAATGCACATTACTCAAATTATGGCATTCTTAAACTTTAAACCATAAATTACGTTTGCATTTTTCTTGAAAATTTTACTCCCCTCCCATTGTCCCAGTTGGTTCAAGTTTCTGTAATCCCCTCCCCTCTTTGAATATCAAAAACTGAACCCTTCCCCAAAATCCTTACCACTTTATGAATAATAAAAAGTAAAATTATATAAAATTTAGTGAAATAAAACGGACGTCCATTGAAGTTCAGCCCCTCCCTTCCCCATTGTCCTTGTCATAACTCCCTTCTTCCCTTTCAGACTTTTTCCCAAGATCATTTATAGACAGTCCTTATGATAATGTATTCTATGCCATTTATACTCATTTTAATTTATTTGCGTTGATAAAAGTATGATAAATGTTATAAATTGGAATGAATATAAACATTTAAACTGGAATTAATTTAATCACAACTTTCTCATTATATCTTGTATAATGCCAGCAACATACAGCAACAACATACGACTTGCAACAAAAATATTTTGTTTAAACAAAATACAGGGTGGACCAAAAAGAATATACGTATTTCAAACTGATATATTTATTAAACTATCGATAGTAGCGGTGTGCTGCGGGTATCGGANTCTTTGCTGGTGCATTGTTGATCTTAAATAGTTTTTTTTTATAATTTTTAACTTTGAAAAGAACCTTTCACCAAATGCAACTGAAACCGGCAATGTAAGTAATGTTCTTAGTGCTATTGCTGTGTTCGAAAATGTTGAAATTAAGTCCTTAGTAAAAAAATATTGTAATTGCCACCCCCCTGGACGTGCCGCCCGCGTGCGGTGCACGCCTTGCACGCTCTCTTACGACGGCCTGCATTCCTTGCATATACTCGTACTGTACATTAATTAAACTCTACTATGTACGAAACAGCAATGCCAGCTCGGCACATCTATAATCACATCTGTAATTAAAATAAAATTATTCCACATTGTTTCATAACTCCCGAAATTTGTTAAAAATCATGCGAAATATGCACATCAAGACAGCAGCGCAAAATTTCGCCCTAGCGGCCAAACTACGAAGTTAAAATAACGAAACCTCATAATCCGAACAGTATGTACTGTACAGCAAATTTGGTTGAGATTTGCCAAGTTTTTTCTACAGAGAGCTTCTTTAAATTAATAAAAATTAACTCCTAAGTTAATTTTTTTGAAGTTTTTTTTTAAATCGCCGCCATCTTGCTTATAAATTTACTTTTAAGTGTTTACAATTTATTCTGTACATTAATTTTTTTGTTGTTGTTATTTGTAATTTACTTAGAATTAAACACAAATAAATATAAAATATTGATACTCCTATTGGCTGTGAGTAACCTGTACTCTGATGACACGGTAGCCAATTAACAGCAAAATTCATTGGCTGAAAATGAGAAATATCATTTTTATTTGTGATTTTATGACCACTTAACGATAAAGTGTTCTTTTATCTAAGTTTTAAAAATCCCATAATAGTCAATGCACTTTAATTTCTTCTGATTAGTGTAAAGTAACTCCAAAATGGGTAAGTTCTGCATAATTTCTTATATTTAAATATAAATAATGGCTGTTCTATGCATTAATAGTAACTTGGTAACGTATATAGACTTAAATATTAATTATTCAGCTGACGAATTGTTAAACAGATGGTAAAATGAATGTAAAAATGACGTTTATAACGCATGCTTAAACTAAATATGTGCTGTAATCGATGAATAAACAAGAATTTTAATTCTAAATAATTAAATATTTTAGAAAAAAATAAAATATATTCGTATCATATAAGTTATTAAATCGAAATTCCAAGGATTTATATCATTAGTAACGTCCTTGAGACTTTGCGCGATAATTTACGTGGCACTGTTTACGTGTTTGCAAAAAAAAACGAGTTTAATGCGAATCCCAGTTCGCATTTAATACAATGCATCTAACGTTGCATTTAATAACACGTTTGCAATAATTTTGCATTATAATTTAATGAAAATAAGGACATAATTTATTTACTTCTCGAAACTATTTCATTATCCAATCTCGGAATAATACATATGATAATCAATTGGCTGTCACACTGGATGTAAACAATAGTTTTTTATGGGTGTTTTTAAGTATAATAGACTGAAATTTTATATATAGAAACGTATAAAATTTCAACCAGAAAAAAACATAATCATTAATACATAACTGTAATTAAGTTTTCTGATTTTTTTTAGTTCTATTAACTTCAATTTACACTCATAAGTTAGACAATAATTCTTTATTTGGCTTCCAAATAAATTTAAATATTTATTATATTTATAGTATTATATCCAGTAGTATGAATTTGAGTCAAAGCTATTGATAAGATAAAAATATATAAGCCTATATACTGTATAGACAAAACCTCTGAACGACGGCTACTGACGACGACACAAAATCACAGTTGATCCTTATCAACAGCGAAGTTAGTTTAGTGTTTTTCAAGGATATTTGATTGAGATTTCCTACATATTTAATTATAATAATTCTCCCAATTAAAATGTATGCCTGATGAGTCAGATATTTCATTTAAACTCTTGTAAACACGGAAGTCGTTCAGATTAATTTGTATTCTTCGCACAAGATTTAAGAATAGTAGAACAGTACAAGTACACAAATCAAATCACAGAACTGTTTTATTTATTTGTTTAAAACAGTTGTGATTTGATTTGTATATTTCTGTGATTCGAAATTCTTACATTTGTAAATAGTTTACAAAAATACAAACATTATTATCATTATATTTTTAAATGATATTGTTAATTGCAATAGTGAATTTAATGGAATGATTACACAAAAATTAATTAAGTGGTTGTATTTAAGTTTTTATTATCGCTTGTAGCATTAAATAAACAATTTCTTATAATTTTATTAACAATAATTATGATGAAGTATATCTAATTAGGCTTAATGTATTTAAGAAATGCGAGAAACACTTTCTAAGAATTTGATCAGACAACCTTGATGGACTTTACCTTGTATGGTTAATGTAATATGTTTAGCTTATCTATAGTCATTAATTATTTAAAATGTGTGATAATTTGTCATAAATTTTATTATATTGTTCTTTTTATAAGGTGTTCGGATTTGTTTCGTAATTGTGGACATTATAAACGTATATCCTCAAATTTTTAAATTGGTTAGGATCCTTAAATAGGGAACGAAAAGAAGGCATATAAACTCATTTTGGACGTAGAAAATCTTAACTCGACTGATTATGTCTATTATGCCAAGAGGTAGAGATACGCAGACCTGACTCCTTCAGGAAAAGGATCAAAGGCAGAAAGCTAAGAGAACTTACGACTTCCGAATCTCCGAAAAGGACAAAATAGAGAGAAGACTGAGAAACCTGATAACAGTTTTGCGGGGAATAAACGCTAGCAAACGATAGGCGATGATTGTATACGTTAATTAAATACAGTATATCTAAATTAAAATCAAAACCAAACTCCTCAGATTGACGAAGAGACGATACTCCGGAAATATCAACAATTCAATTCAAAAACTTCAGATCTCACAAAGTTCCGTACAATCTAACATGTGTTGGTATAATACGATATCCAGTTGAAGATGATGTGCCAATACGATTTTACACCTGGATCAAACAAACATATCAAAAATCATAAACGAATGTAGACATAAGAAAATTGTTTCAGGTATTTGCCGGGCGTCACAATACCGGGCTGAAATTTTTAATCATGTTTTTAATTTATTTCATTTAAAATATATGCTCTTGATTTTAATAGTATGTTTTCCTGATAACTTTTCCTGATAATTATTTAGTTAATTATGATTAGTAATTATAAGTCATTATACAGTATTATACACTTTTATCTCATTTCGGCGAGTTTATTTACATTAATATCAAACTTAATTTATTGAGTGATTTAATATCTTATTCTTAGCTCCCTATTTAATATAACATAACGTTTTTTTCCTTCTTCCTCGTCCTCGATATACGTATCTGTGACGTAACAATAAGGATACGAAGTTAAAAAGGAACTTGAAAAACCTGCAACTATCTACGTTAACTTTCAGATTTGTACCTTAACGGCTTTGAACTTTGACCTACATTTCTAAATAGAAAAGGGAAGAGAAAATATAATGAGTATAGATGTTTTGTCAAGAAATGTTTAATTTTATCAGGAATTGAGAAGATAAATTCAATCCTGTGAATCACTAAGGATAATCTAAACGATCTAGATGTCTCGGACAGGTAAAAACTAATCTAATTATAATAATATTCAAGAGAAAAATGTGTTAGAAATTTAGATAGCAGGAAATGTAGAAAATTATCTAGTAGTCTTAAGGCACAAATATAACATTTAATATAGCCTATATTGATATCTTTATCTATCCAAACCTATCTAGTGTTGCCAAAGTTATCTACCGTTTATTTTCTATGGAGTTCCATAATTTTCAAATAGAGTTTAGACATAAATTAGTTCCGTGTATATTGTAGAAAGGTAGCATATACAAGTATACATTACATATATAATTTCGCAAGCAAGTTTCTGATTCAGAATCTGACAGATATTTAAATTATTTGGAGACGTAAGATGACAATTATTATTTTTCTTTCGATTACCCTTCTCTACTCTTATATCTATATTTTTTACTTATTGGAATTCAGTCAACTTAAAACTTAATCAGATACCCTGGCTGAGATCTATAGGATAAAGTGGGAGAATTTCGATCCGCCTATATCTAAAAAGTTTACTGTTCTATACTGACCTTACAAAATGTTATAACATACAAGATCGGTAAAACAAATTTCTTGTATTTAGTAAACTTTTACTATAAGAAAAGTATATTATTTATTGTGAGGTAAGACAAAATTTTTGTAAACGATTAATAATTTCTCATAGCATGAAAGCATGCATTTTACTGATTATTTACAGCTGTGTCTGACGTTAATACCGTAACCACAGTCAAAATAGTGCTATCTAATTTCAAAATAACATTTTGTGTATGAGTAAAAGTACGATCATCGCTGATCGAAATTGCCTAGAGGTTGTCATTCCCGAAGAACTTTGTGACGAGGACGACGAAATGTCATGATATTAAACCGACCATCTGCAATAGGCTACATATAACATATGTATCCTGTGTGGAGAAAGGTGTGACAATGAACTGTTTACTTTGTTAAAATTAGACTCTTGCAGAATGCATGGGCCTAATTTAAACACACTGAACAGTCAGAAATACCAATCAAAATCCCAGGTCTTGATTGATAGTTCTTAACTGTTTATATATAGATCTGTTTACTAATGGTAAATAACATTTGCAAATAGCTATAGTGAATGAATTTTCCCTTTGCTAACATTTCCCTCTTAAGTGATTGACTTTACCTCCTTTACCTTTACTTCCTCTACAGAATCGAAATTTAAAAAAGCTACATTGATTTAATAAAAGAAAATCTTAGTATCAATAAATATAATTATATTAATATTAATATAATTTTATATCCTACAGAATCGAAATTTAAAAAAGCTACATTGATTTAATAAAAGAAAATCTTAGTATCAATAAATATAATTATATTAATATTAATATAATTTTATATCCTACAGAATCGAAATTTAAAAAAGCTACATTGATTTAATAAAAGAAAATCTTAGTATCAATAAATATAATTATATTAATATTAATATAATTTTATATCCTACAGAATCGAAATTTAAAAAAGCTACATTGATTTAATAAAAGAAAATCTTAGTATCAATAAATATAATTATATTAATATTAATATAATTTTATATCCTACAGAATCGAAATTTAAAAAAGCTACATTGATTTAATAAAAGAAAATCTTAGTATCAATAAATATAATTATATTAATATTAATATAATTTTATATCCTACAGAATCGAAATTTAAAAAAGCTACATTGATTTAATAAAAGAAAATCTTAGTATCAATAAATATAATTATATTAATATTAATATAATTTTATATCCTACAGAATCGAAATTTAAAAAAGCTACATTGATTTAATAAAAGAAAATCTTAGTATCAATAAATATAATTATATTAATATTAATATAATTTTATATCCTACAGAATCGAAATTTAAAAAAGCTACATTGATTTAATAAAAGAAAATCTTAGTATCAATAAATATAATTATATTAATATTAATATAATTTTATATCCTACAGAATCGAAATTTAAAAAAGCTACATTGATTTAATAAAAGAAAATCTTAGTATCAATAAATATAATTATATTAATATTAATATAATTTTATATCCTACAGAATCGAAATTTAAAAAAGCTACATTGATTTAATAAAAGAAAATCTTAGTATCAATAAATATAATTATATTAATATTAATATAATTTTATATCCTACAGAATCGAAATTTAAAAAAGCTACATTGATTTAATAAAAGAAAATCTTAGTATCAATAAATATAATTATATTAATATTAATATAATTTTATATCCTACAGAATCGAAATTTAAAAAAGCTACATTGATTTAATAAAAGAAAATCTTAGTATCAATAAATATAATTATATTAATATTAATATAATTTTATATCCTACAGAATCGAAATTTAAAAAAGCTACATTGATTTAATAAAAGAAAATCTTAGTATCAATAAATATAATTATATTAATATTAATATAATTTTATATCCTACAGAATCGAAATTTAAAAAAGCTACATTGATTTAATAAAAGAAAATCTTAGTATCAATAAATATAATTATATTAATATTAATATAATTTTATATCCTACAGAATCGAAATTTAAAAAAGCTACATTGATTTAATAAAAGAAAATCTTAGTATCAATAAATATAATTATATTAATATTAATATAATTTTATATCCTACAGAATCGAAATTTAAAAAAGCTACATTGATTTAATAAAAGAAAATCTTAGTATCAATAAATATAATTATATTAATATTAATATAATTTTATATCCTACAGAATCGAAATTTAAAAAAGCTACATTGATTTAATAAAAGAAAATCTTAGTATCAATAAATATAATTATATTAATATTAATATAATTTTATATCCTACAGAATCGAAATTTAAAAAAGCTACATTGATTTAATAAAAGAAAATCTTAGTATCAATAAATATAATTATATTAATATTAATATAATTTTATATCCTACAGAATCGAAATTTAAAAAAGCTACATTGATTTAATAAAAGAAAATCTTAGTATCAATAAATATAATTATATTAATATTAATATAATTTTATATCCTACAGAATCGAAATTTAAAAAAGCTACATTGATTTAATAAAAGAAAATCTTAGTATCAATAAATATAATTATATTAATATTAATATAATTTTATATCCTACAGAATCGAAATTTAAAAAAGCTACATTGATTTAATAAAAGAAAATCTTAGTATCAATAAATATAATTATATTAATATTAATATAATTTTATATCCTANTGATGACGTAATCAAAGATTTTGCGGCGAAAAAAGCAAGAAAAATTATGTAATATTCATCTTACAAAAATATATGTAACATCCTTTGTACTTATAATAAATAATTCCTTATTGTGAAATTTAAGTATAGGATTGAATGTGTATTCTGACCCCGCAAAGGGTCACGCCGGGCCTGACTAACATTACTTAGACCTATCTACATTAGGAGAGCAATGCACATTACTCAAATTATGGCATTCTTAAACTTTAAACCATAAATTACGTTTGCATTTTTCTTGAAAATTTTACTCCCCTCCCATTGTCCCAGTTGGTTCAAGTTTCTGTAATCCCCTCCCCTCTTTGAATATCAAAAACTGAACCCTTCCCCAAAATCCTTACCACTTTATGAATAATAAAAAGTAAAATTATATAAAATTTAGTGAAATAAAACGGACGTCCATTGAAGTTCAGCCCCTCCCTTCCCCATTGTCCTTGTCATAACTCCCTTCTTCCCTTTCAGACTTTTTCCCAAGATCATTTATAGACAGTCCTTATGATAATGTATTCTATGCCATTTATACTCATTTTAATTTATTTGCGTTGATAAAAGTATGATAAATGTTATAAATTGGAATGAATATAAACATTTAAACTGGAATTAATTTAATCACAACTTTCTCATTATATCTTGTATAATGCCAGCAACATACAGCAACAACATACGACTTGCAACAAAAATATTTTGTTTAAACAAAATACAGGGTGGACCAAAAAGAATATACGTATTTCAAACTGATATATTTATTAAACTATCGATAGTAGCGGTGTGCTGCGGGTATCAGAGGAACAAGTGCATTGTCTAGTTTGTCACCAGATGTCAGTTGTGCTTGGTTACAATGACGTATTCACAGTTGTAAAATGGCTACGCCACAGCACAAAGGCTTTTGTATTCTTGAGCTTGCGAAGTGTAATTCCGTGATTACAGTGCAAAGACGTTTCCGGTTGAGGTACGAAATTGATCCTCCGAATGGATGGAACATTCACAGATGGTACCATCAGTTTGTTGACACAGGTTGTGTATGTAAAGGAAAGAGTCCTGGCCGACCTCGTGTATCTGAAGAAAATGTCGCACGGATTCAAGCTGCTTACCAACGCAGCCCTTCAAAATCAACAAGTCGTGCCAGTCGGGAATTGCAGCTGCCTAAAACAACAGTTTGGCGTGTTTTGAGACGCAGGTTAGTTATGAAGTCCGGACCGAACTCACGCCCGGACCCCGGTTCCCGGACACCCGGACGGAACTCCCGCCCGGACCGTTCGTGTCGCTGGTGGAGGACATATTGAACACCTGTAATCTAAACTAGAGAGTTTCATAAATATGTGTCCCAAGTTCCATAGTTGTATGTCTTACAGTTTATTAAATATATCAGTTTGAAATACGTATATTCTTTTTGGTCCACCCTGTATTTCTGATGCAAGTCATAAATTGCACACAGCAGCACCCTCAGACTATAAAAAAAGGAACACAAGCCGTAAAAATAGTGCATCTTACATTATGCAACAAGCTTCAAACTCTATGATTTAACGTTGGATCAGCGTTCCCACAAAGTGGTGCTAACTTGCCTTGAAAACAAGGAATATGGTTCTGGTCACCATATCACGAAGTTGCATGAGACAATGGACAAATGTCGTTCTTTAGTTTCTTTTATATCTGTAGAAAAAGCTAGAAGTCATAAACTTTCTCTTGATTTTGGGGCTCCCTTAAGGATTAGAAAATGGGCAACCGAAAGGAAGAAGAGGCAGGTTCCTAAAGTGCCCCATTGTACGGGCGCCCCTGTTTGCACAAGACTTTCTGGCAATTCTCAACAGATACGTTGCTTAAATGAAGTGCAGTCAATCCATATAATATTTTCGCGCCTACATGTGATATTATTCACATTGAATAACAGAATTTCTTAATAACGTTATATTATTCACATCATATCAGCTAGGATTTTTATTACTTGTGAAATGCCACATTTCAGGAGATAAACAAAAAAAGTTAATGGGCTATTTCTGGAAAGTGTGATGCAAGAGCATTCAGGAAACAAAGAAGGTCATAAATGAAATAATCGTTACTAAATACTTTAGTAAATTAAATTTGCATAATTTGTAAGCATTTTTATCTATAAAGGACAATATTAAATGTATGTTCTATTATCCAGATTATACACCGTTTAGAAACTACTCATATAGGAGACGAACTTCATCATTCTGGATGGAATGCTTGCAGCAGTTGCCACGACAAACCAAAAATGAAGCGAAGTCATCTAGTTCTACCTTGCCTGAATAGTGATAGAATATATATTATAGACGTTGATTCCAACCCGCTAAAACCCAAAATTCATAAAGTAATTTAAATATATTTTTGTAATAAATTTGAATTTCTTAGTAGATTATAAGGTCTACTTTTACAGGCTATTCTAAAATTTTAACAAGGCTAATTTCTTGTTTAGTTTAATTAAATTCTGTTAGATTTTTAAAATCAATATTTAATTTATTTCAATTAGATTATTGAACCAGATGAGCTTCATCAATACGATGCATCCGCACCTCACACCAGTCATTGCTTACAATGCAATGAAATTATGATATCGTGTATGGGAGATGCCGAAGCTAACGCTAAAGGTATGATAAAATTTATTTTATCAAATAATAATGAGATATGTTAACACTTTATTTTGTAGGAACATTTATAATTTTGGACAACGAATTTAACGTAAAAGGAACTTGGCAAAATCGAGACAACAGTGTTGAATTTGGTTACGATTTTTGGTATCAGCCGAGACATAATGTTATGATCAGTTCTTCATGGGGTTCCCCATCGGCTTTTCGTAAAGGTTTTCATCTAGATGATGTAAAAAATGGTACGCATAATAATGATAAATATCGTTACTTCTCGCGTATAATCCTCTTTTTCATTGAAGTAACTCAAATAATAACCATAATTTGATATACAAATTGGTTTATGTCGCATGGTTATAGAGAATCATACGGAACATTCTTTTTTTTAATTTATTATTTGATAGATCTAAAAATTCGACTATTAATTAAATATTGTCACTTATTTGTAAAGGTTTGTATGGAAAAACATTAACAGTATGGAATTGGAAAAAACGTGAAGCCATTCAGACTTTAGACCTCGGTTCTGAAGGATTAATGCCATTAGAAATTCGATTTTTACATAATCCGAATGCGACTGAAGGTTATGTGGGTTGCGCTTTATCTTCTACTGTTTTCAGATTTTATCAGAAAGAGGTAATTTAAAAAGTGACTTTACATTGATAAATTTGAATAAAAATTTAAATTTCATCTACATTTTTTACTCTAACAGAATAAAGAATGGGCTGCAGAAAAAGTTATTACCATTCCTGCAAAAAAGGTAAAAGGATGGTCATTACCAGAGATGCCAGGTTAGATGATTTAATTATGTTACTTCTTCTCAAGTATTATTTTAATTACTGTAATGATTTTAGGACTTATAACGGATATTTTAATCTCTTTGGACGATCGATTTCTGTACCTCAGTTGTTGGCTTCATGGTGACATCAGACAATACAATATTACAAATACAAAACAACCAGTTTTAGTTGGACAAGTAATATAATTATTCATGAATTTTCTTTTTTATTGATTATCATTGTCTTAAAATCTCACACTTTTAGATATTTTTGGGTGGTAGCATTACCAGAAATGGACCAGTAACTGTAATCGAAGATAAAAAATTAACAGTAGGTTTATCTTTGTTTTAAATCTAAGAAATGTCAATCTATTATGTGACTATGTTAAGCATAACTAAAAACTACATTTCAGGAGCAACCTGAAAAAATACGTGTAAAAAATAAGCTAATTAATGGTGGACCACAAATGTTGCAATTAAGTTTAGACGGCAAAAGATTATACGTAACAACTTCGTTGTATAGTGTTTGGGACAGACAATTTTATCCCGACATAATCGAGTGAGTATTTTAAGTGATCTAGTATTAATTATCCGTTGTTATGTTAATTAATAATGATTTCATTACAGAAATGGATCAAAAATGATGCAAATTGATGTTGATGATACCTCTGGAGGACTTACTATGAACTGCAATTTTCTGATCGATTTTGGTGAAGAACCAAATGGTCCCGCTTTAGCTCACGAAATGAGATATCCTGGTGGAGATTGTACTTCCGATATTTGGATATGAGTTGTTTTTCTTTCATTTTGTTTGTATGAATCAAGATGTATTTTTAATTATTTTTTATTTGTAAAATCTATAATAAATTTCATGTTTATGAAGAGTCTAAGATAAAGAAAAGTAAAAGAAGCAATTATGCTAAGAACGCACGTTCTACTGAAACGTTTTTTAATGTTTTCTCACTAAAATGTAAACTTTCAGGCGTATTCTTGGGTGGTCTACTTGCTCCAATTTGAGCTCGATACTTTCGAGCGCTCTCTGCGCTTGTCTTAGTGATAAAACGTCAGGTTATCGTTCTGAAAACCCCAAATCGAATCCGAGCTGTCGAAAACTACGAGAAATTTCAAGGGCGGTTCGTCTTAGATACATCAGGGCCCGTCCCTCTCCACCCGTTCACCCCATTAAGAGTTTTGCCAAATTCACTATTGAAGAAAGACTCAAAGGGCTAAAAGTCAAAAAGCAAAACAAAAAACTATAAATATTCGGTGATATGTTCTTTTTAATTAAAATGTATAGCGTCCATTCCTCACCTCTCGGCTGTTCTATAGTGGCCCTGGTTGAATCCATAATGGGCTTGCTAAAAAAACTTTTTCCCAAGACTTCGCAAAACCTCCATCCGCCCCTAATCGTAATTTTACAGCAATAAATTTGAATTTGAAAGCTAAAAGTGACATAACAAAGGAGAGTAATTCGTACACTCTGAAAACATTGAAACATTTCGTTTTATGTAAGAAATTGTACGCTTAAAAGTAACATAAATCAAGGATTCCATCATCTAGTGCTATCATTTTCCCCCTAATTGAGCAGGTTCAAAATTTCGCGATTGAATTTATCTGACAGAATCACTCGAGATTCATTGAAATTTACCAAATAATTTTGTAAAATTTTGCTGAATTAGTTACTGAGATCGTCAGAACCATGTAAAATTTGTAAGAAACAATTTGCGTATGGAAAACTAATGTTAACTAATATTGCTTCATATCATCGATCATTTTAAATAGAAACAACGTAATTATGTTAGAATATAATAGTTCTAATATATTCTATAATTCCCTAATCTCATGTTCCAAGGAAAAATGACTTGCAATCATTAAATAAATTATTTAGTTAGCAAAATTATAAGAAATATTTTTTGTTTACATAAAATTTTATACGAAACCGTAAGAAATTATAATAATTTTCAATAAAAAAATCATTCGAAATTATTCCGATGACTTATCCAGTAGCAAATCTTGATGATCAATTTTTAATTTGTGAGATGATAATTATTAAAGCAATAAAACTTCATTTTACTTAAAATCAACTACATGAATTTAAAAGAAAAATATAACAAAATTGAAGAGTACAGTAATTATAAAAACACAAACATTATTTTAAAGTAACAGTGAAGTTCCTTTTAGCAACCGAAACCTGGGTCTCCACATGGATCCTTCCCTGAATTATCCTCAATTAAGTTAGTTATATATTAGTAAAAGTTATCTTCAAATGTTATAATTTACATTTTTTCACTATGTGATGAAATCTTTAAATTAAGAATATTCTAGTATTCAACAATATTATCGTTTTATCTCTTCTATACACTATTGGGCTCCAATTTGAAATTGTAGACCTATATATTCCCACTCCATTTGTCTTTTAAATTTCAAGTTAGATGAAAATCGTAACCAAATATGGAAAGCTTAAGAGCTCCTTAAGCTTTCCATATTTTAACTTAAAAAAACAAGTGACTTCCGGTCTAAACCGGAAATCACTTGTTTTTTTAAGTTAAAATATGATTAAAAATTTCAGTCCTATATTGTGACCATGTCGCAATATATAATTGCTCGTTTGATTTTTCTTCAAGCTTATCACTTTTGATTGGATATTTCTTTAAAATGGGGATTTATAAAATATAAATTTTTACGATTTTGTGTTTTAATATCAGTAATGGATAATTTGCATGTGTTTTTAATTATCTTATCTTCATATTTCTGTTAAATGCAGCAATATTCCTATTGAATTGACCATAAATCTATTAAGAAGCAAATATTCAATTATCAAGTAAAATAAAAAAAAACAAACTACAATATTAAGATTTAATAACATATATCTCCCACAAACAGTTTATTTTACTTGATTAATATTAAGTACAAATCACTTATCTTTTATTTTTCTCTTTTTTTTTTTTTTGCTGGGAAAGGAAGAAAGAATATAAGTTTACTTAGAGACTGCCACTGTACAACTCAATTTTTGAAATAACATTTACTAATTTGGATTAGAAGGATGGAAATCACTTTTATATACTGTGCCAAAGATTAAGTATTAAAGCAGTAAGATTCAGAGTTGAAACCAGTTTGGCACATTTGATTTCTTTGACAAGAAACAATATAACAATAGATATAACTATCTTTAGTGAAGCATGGAAACATATATATGACAAACATAATCCCACTGTAAGGCACTTTGAATGAAATTTCTCGGCATCAATTTAGGATTTTAACTCAACGTTTTCAAATTTTGGAATCGTGATTAATTTAAATTGTCGGAGATTTATCTGTTGTCCGCGTTTATGGGTGATGCCGAGAGTGCATAGTTATATCTTGTGACCGATATTAGTGATGGCTATGTGATAAATTCACAATCACATCTGCTTCTTGCCAGGCCATCCAAAGAAATTCTATGATAATGAACGAGAAGTGTAGGCAAATAAGTAATATGTTTAAATAAAAAGAGTTTTTAAGTGAGTATGAATTGCACTTTTGATCCGATTATACAGTGGGATATTTCGGTCGGTAATCAGTCAGTTGGCAAAAACATATTTGAATGTTTCACATAACATTTCACTAAACAATTTAATATAAATCTATTGTACCGTATGTGAATATCAGTCATTGATTGTGCATGCCATCTTAAAAGTTATAACTGTAATTGCTACAGTATTCATTGTATACTGAAAGTTCTTTCACAGTTACACAACTGAAGAATACTGTGCAATCTTTCATCTAGTTCACGTGTTGTGTTGCGTTTCATTAAAACTTACAATAATGACGATTATAGTCGTGTTTCTTCTCAAAATATTTTCAAACATACATACTATGGAAACATTGGTAACTTGGTGTTCTTCTGGAATTTGATATTCCATTGAAAATAATGGATTTACTATTCATTCCAGAATTTGATAAACAATTTGTTTCAATTACAATTCATTTATGCTTTTGTGAAGAAATTTCACAAAAAATAACCGTTATTTTATGTCCACTTATAAAGCACCATTGTTCTTTGGCAAATTATACTAAAGTTCCTTTACACATATAACAATTACCACTAAAAATGTGATATTGGAGATATTTTGTGTAAGGCAGGTATCAATAATTCACACTTTTGATATAATTTTCTTCGTATCTTCACCTAATTCTTGGTCTCCTCGGTCGACCTCGCCGTTTCCTGTTACTCTCTTTTCTAAACATTATGTTTGTAGGATCGTCTGCTAATTCTGGATATTTATCTATGTCGTGGATATCTGTGCCATGATATTTAGCTACCATTTTGTTTGCTAAAAGCTCTTCTTTTTCGGATTTGGTCCAATCGTGAGATCCCCTATGGCCACTTTGTAACAACTCTACTTCTTGTTGCCATGCTTCTTCCACTGCTCTCTGTCTCGAATAACGGATTATTCTCCACCTTTCTTCTTCTAGCGTAGTTCCATAACGAATGTTTAATGCTACACTGGTACTCTGAAGTCTAAGGTCAATCTGACCATTGTTATTGAGACTATCACTGCTCTCTACAGGATGCATCGTTATGTTAAATACATTACCCAACCTTTGTAGTTGTTCCCAGTCAGTCTGAACTTTCTTCGCGTCTTCTTGTACAAAATAAAACGAATCCTGTCCATGTACAGAAAAGTGAAGATCCAATAGAAAGGTGCTATTAAAAACAGACGTTATGATATCTCTTAAAAGAGGACTTGCTTCATTAACTATATGTACAATAGCTCTGTTTTCGACTTTTGAAAGCAATATGCCATCACCCAAAACGGATGGCAGTGTCGCTATTCGTGAATTAATGCTTCGAAGAAAATTGCCTTCAACTTTAACTTCTGTCTGAGGAACTGTGCTGAAGCGACAAAATTCTGAAGCCATGACATTTGCAGTGCAGCTGAGTCCTGAAATTGTAGGCAAACTTTCCCACATTGATGTCACTTCATATTTTCCATTTGTTAATTTAGGATAAATTGGTACCTTCTCCATGTTAAAGCCAAGAACTGCTAACCAATCTTTGAGTTCTAAAAGGATAAAATATATGAAATTAATTATCTTTAATAGAATGTTTCAAGTAACTAACATAATTTTATTAATATGTAATATCATTTATGTTTTTAGTCTAGTTTTCATTTATTAATAACAAAAGTAGATTTATAGTGCACAAATTTCACATGTAATGTATTATACAATTTTTATATACAAGTTTATACAAGAAAAGTTAAAGCTTGCTGATTGAAAACAGTGATGTTTCATGCATGGAGATGTTTGATAAAACATCTCCATGCATTTGAGATGTTTTCTCAAAGAATATTGCCATATATCAAATCCGAATAGCAATCTTCCTTCTCACATATCAATCCATATTACGATTATTTTGACAATGACTAACCTTTACAATTAATAATTTAAATTTAGTATGAAAATTTGTTAATATTAATACTGTCCATGACAATTACAAAGAAAATTAGTGTAATTGAATTACATTCGATAACTATTTGACTGTATAAGAAGTTTTAGTTAAATACTATTACAGAACGTTATGATTTTGTTGTTTCAATTACAATTCATTTATGCTTTTGTGAAGAAATTTCACAAAAAATAACCATTATTTTATGTCCAAGAAAAATAGCATGCATCAATCAAAGCCATAACTTCTTTCCTACTCCAAAATCAGGATGTGTAATGTTTCTCAACCAACAAAACTTCTTTAGTAAAATTACTGTAATTTAAATGAATAATTCATCCACATATTTATTCTGACTTTTAAAAATGAACTTTATATGCACTTTTCCTAAACTAGCTCTTATTGCTTTGACCCAAATGTAGATTTTATTGAATCTAATTAATAAGAGACATCAGAATTCATTTAAATTGTATAACTAAGAAATGAAAAAAATGAGACTACTGAAAATATAACAGAATAAAGTATTTTCATTAAAAAATGATTCTTGGCATTTGATTGTTTTTTAAGTCAATCATCTTTAAGTAATTTGCAATTTGAATACAATTTACAAATTGATACAATTAATATAAAGTTACAAAATCATATACAAACACTGCCATTTCATTCATTTATTGAAATCATAGTTAACTTTAATTTTAACACTAAAGAGAATCAAGAAAAGTTTAAACTATCAAAAATTAAACTAGTTTTTTTTTGTATATTTTTAGTGTTTGACATTAATATAGTTTCTCTCTATTTTCTTTTCAACTTTTTAAGCTAAAAATAAACTTATTTATGCTCCATAATTAAAAATAATAAAAATATAACTAATTGATGCTTACCATACAACTTCCAGCACATTAAATATGGTGGAAGTTGTACTGACTAATTGATGTTTACCACACATAAAATTTCAGCTTCTTTAATGTTTCTATAAAATATACCTAACATCTGTGTTGTATAGATTCAAATGTCACTAAAACTGTGATAAAATGAATATGTGCAATTAGAAAATCCTCAAAATGCTCATTTCTAAAAATCAATTGACTATATGTTACTTTCTCAAAAGACAGAATACACTTTCTTCAAATTAACTGAGCTTGCATTAATCAAATTTCACTGTACTTGAGCATTTATTCAAAAAAAATTTATAAGAAAGACTCTTTTGAAATATTTTTCACTATAAAAAAATTCCATATTCCTAATTTTATTTTACAAATTTTGTAACTTTTTCTTGAAAACTGATTAAATTATTTTTGAAAAATATCTTAAATTACTAATAAATATTAAATGCAAATATCTTTTACACTTGTGTTATCCATAAAAGAATGCTTACCTGTTAATTGTTGAGTTTTCGTATTTGGAATATTAACTGGATCATTACTATGGAATCGATAAAGATGCATATTGAATGGTTTGTTAAGAAGTTCTGGTACATCTTCCCAATTAAGAGTCAGCCATTGAGCTCCAAGTGGATCATAAATTCGACTATTAAAATGAATCAGCTGAGTCAATGGATCACGAATTCCACCTTGAAAGTCTAAAGGTAAATAAAAATCTGCATTACTGTCACTTAAGACTTTTCCAAAAGGACTGCGCTGAACTTCTTTAACTATGTTCCCATCTGTATCAAATATTCCTACTGGTGTTCCGAGGTGATCAGTAGCAACATAATATTTTGTAGTTCCTTGTTGTATGTACATCAAATGACTATTTGAATCATATAATAATAATGTGGTAATACCAACTTGTGGAAAATGAATATGAGTGATCTGATAGGGATTAAGAAGGTCAGCATATAGGAATTGTGTTATGTTTCCTCTATGATCTTTTCTTGCAATAAGTCGTTTTTGTACATCATAATAATAGTAAACTTCATACTGATGTAGTTCAAATGCATGTATCAACTGACCTTCTGCATTAAACTGAAATTTTTCTTGTCCTCTTTGTATAATATAACCACGTGAATCAACCATATAAAGTTCTACATCACCATATCCTACGAGACGATCACCATCGTCATATCTTAATGATATCTGATGTTGCCCCTCCCAAAGACTTTTCATATTTCCATTTATGTCATAAATGAAGCGCCAAATATCTGTACCAGTAACTTCTTCCAAGAATCCATCAATTGTATAGCTGTAATTAGTAACTGTTGGAGAATTTTCTTTTCCAATTTTCATTATTGATTTCCTTATTCGACTACGGCTATCATATTGTAGACTGAGAGAATATATTTCTTTGTTCCATAAAGTCATAGCCAAAACAACTATCCTTCCATAAGAGTCATAGCCAATAGTTTTGGAATATTGTCGCATGTCATCTTGAATAAATATGCTATTAATTTTAGGTTTATGAAAAAGAAATTGTTGTACTTGCTCAAGAATTCCAGTTTCAGCATTATACTTAAATTTAATTTCACTTGCTCCTTTTCCATTAATTTCTAACTCTACATTTGATAAACGACTATCATATTGATATTTAAGTTTTAAACTATCTAAACCACTTCTACTGTTATATCGGTATCTTTCTTCTTTTAACAATGAACCATGATACCTGTAGTCAACTCTGCATTCTAATCCTGGAACTCTTCTCATTGTTGTTTTAATAAGAGAATGTTGTTCATAGTAACTGATATCTGTCCTTTCATTTCCACAGAATACAGAAGTAAGTTGTCCATTATTTGTATAATAATAAACTACCCTGCCTTGGTTATTTGGATGGAGTTTAGCCAATAAAAGCCCTTGGTCATTAAAATGAAGAATGTAAGGATGTTTTACACCAGGAGAAAGATAGAGTAATTTATAAAATCCAAGTGATGTCTGAGTGGCTATCTCATGTTTATGGCCATTAGGTGTAATCACAGCTTGCAAACTACCTGATGTATCATACTGAAGGAGATAACGACTGCCACTTGGAAGAATAATTTCAGTTGGCTAGAAAAAAAAATTTATAATTGAAATTATTATATTTATAATCTTTAAGCTATCACCAACAATATCAATAGATTAATTATAATACTTAATAAAGAAAGAAACATTTTACAAATGAGTATGTATTTATAAAAGATATAGCAGTTGAAACAAAATTTATATTGCTTGATATGAAACGAAAATCAATGAAATACATAAAATATAAATTTTATAAATCTAAATATTGTTCTATAGCTTATTTATTTGGAGAAAGTTGAAGCCTAACTCTGTCTAAAAATGTAACTTTCTTTACATTACAGTTTTATAATTATTTTTCAAATTTGGAAATATGTCTGCTGTTATAATAGGAAATGTCAAAAATTTTTAAAATATTGTGTATTTATAATTTGAATTTTTATTAATATATTATACAAAAATACTTATATATTTACCAGACTAATGGGACTGTCATCATATCGATACATAATGCCACTGTTATCTGAATATCGAATCTCAGCCAATCTTCCTTGAATATCAAAAGAATATCTTTCTGACAAGTAGCCTCTTTCCCATCTTGCCAACCGACCAAATCTATCATATTCTAGTTTAACTGGAGTTAAATTTTGACTGGGTTCCCATTGTTTTGGATGACCAAACTCATCATAACGAACTGTGACTAAAGGTATTTGATTTTTGTCATAAATTGTTTCGCTGTACTGTTCTCGATCAAATTCCACAGCTACCAGTGTTTCACCATTTATCTGGAAAAAAGAACATTAAACATTATATATTAATTTTTTATATCTAAAATAATGTGAGTTAAATTTTATTTCCTTTATATAATAAAAATTTTTTTATTTGGTAATTATAAATAATATATAAAAAGTATGATTAATTCACTTAACCATTTCTAATTTAAAATTATAAAAATCTTGCTACAAGTAATAATACAAAATTTATAAGTAATTAAAAAATTGTTACTACAGAAACTTAATGTGAGAAAATTTTTATATTTCATATGTTTAAAAATTTGAAACATTACAGAAGCTTTTGATTTTGCATTAATTGAGTATCTTATAGTGATGCTAAATACAAAAATTAATAGAGCTTAAATTAATAAATAAGAGCAAATTGAATCAGTTTAAATTGTATTTCATTACATAATACTACCAGTGGCGTGCCGTCCTTGGAAGTGGTGGAAGTGCCGCTTCCCTTGTATTTTCGAAAACATGAAAATAATCGCACAATATGTATTTATATTTGAACATGTCTTATTACAAATTTCTATACATGTGAAAAAATAATATGATTGCTATTGTATATTCGAATATAAATTTGTATATGGATATTCCCAATGGAAGCGCCGTATTGTCGAATATGGGACAGTGCCACGACAAAAATATTTGAATAGTGTAAAACAGCCAGATTGCATTCGTGCATGTGCTTTTCAGAGCACCAACCTCATGGTGTAAGCTACAAACACAATGCTTTCAATGGATTCTATCCAAGACCAGTTCTGGGCTGTTAGCCACCTCCCTGCTAGATATTCGGCTGCCCTTGCCATTATGCAAACCGCGAGTAGATTTATAACTTAACCAGTGACATACCATCTTTGGAAGTGGTGGAAGCACTGCTTCCCTTGTATTTTCTAAAATATAAATACATATTGTGCGATTATTTTCATATTTTAACATACTTTAAGTTAATTAAAATTAATATTTTATTATAACTGCATTATGTATCTTATTACAAATTTCCATACTACATGTGAAAAAAATGATAAGATTGTTAATATATACAGTGGTGCCTCGTATAACATACTTAATCTGTTTCAGGTGCATGTCCATTAAGTGAAAAGTCTGTTATACAAAACGCATTTTCCCATAGAAAGACATGTTAAAACATATAATTCGTTCCGCAGCATAAAATAACCATACTGTACCGCAACTGACCTTCTGCATTAAACTGAAATTTTTCTTGTCCTCTTTGTATAATATAACCACGTGAATCAACCATATAAAGTTCTACATCACCATATCCTACGNTTCACAAAACTTGGTACCAAGAATCTATAAGAAAATTAATGAATTAAATCACTGATTATTTCAGGAAGTCAACATTTTTTATTAAATAGTTCAGAACCTAACAGCTTCTGAGTCATTAAATTACACATTCTAAGCTGAGGATGATCAGATATTGACTGAAAACATTTTTCATTTTTATTAAACAAAAGAAATGCTTTCAGTCAAATATCTGATTTCGAATCTGTTAGGTTCTAAATCATTTAATAAAAAGTTTGGTTTCCTGAAATAAGCAGCGATTTAATCCATTAATTTATTTGTAAGATTTGTACAACATTGGTATTTAAAACAACAGTGTCCAAAACCAAACTCCAGCATACAAAATAATAGAGCTAATGTTCTCACATTTGATGAACCCTTATGTCTGGTAACATTAAAAATTCATGAAACAAATCGTTTCACGAATTTTAAATGTTACCGGACATAAAGGTTCATTGTGTATGTTCATTAACACCAGTAATTAAGTTAGAAGATTGCTAATGTTTTTGCCCATTTTAAATGGGGATTGCTGTACATGTGTTAAGAGAGGAGGTGATGTAAGAAAGAAAGAGGAAGGATGGAAGGTAAGAGGATAGAAAGTTCACAGTTTGTAGATCGTCTTCCACATGGTGGAGAAGGAATCAACATCATAAAAGTTAATGGCTATATTTTTTGGGTGGGTTTGTAAATTTCTACCTGCTCTAAATATCTGAGATGATGTTTCTGGGTGGAGCTACATATGAGGTATGCACAAATGAGTCAAAATTGTGCATACCTCATATGCCATACCTATAATGTGTATACCTCATTTACCACCTTTGCCTCTGACACTGACATAGATGTATTCTATGTCAGTGTCAGAGACAAAAGTAGCTAGAGTGGTGTTGGCCAACCCTGTCAGGATGGAATTCTGATACTCCCACATGGAAGACATTCTACAAACTGTAAACTTTCTATCCTCTCATCTATCTCTTAACAAATGTATAACAATCATTGTTTTAACAACTGTGGGATCATTTATCTGACAATGCCCATTTAACATGGGCAAAAACATTAGCTCTATTATTCTGTATGCTGGATTTGGTTTTGAATGCTGTTGTTATCAACTTTATCTAGTTTCTGAGCAGGTGGTTTTATACTGATATTTATTTGTGTTTCATTCATAAGCGAAGAAAGTTTTTTATATGTGAATAAAGTATAAAAGTAATCATATGTAATGATAGTCACATACTATTAGAGAAAAAGTCAATATGTTTAGTACAGTTTTGATTATATTTTAAATTGTGTACTAATCTATATATAATGCAATACATAAATACATAGTAGTTTTAAAACTGTTAGTTGAAATATTAACAGTCAACAACTGTTAAGTTTTCTATATATCATCTCCAGAATTTAAAAGATGCTACAATGTTGCAATGCTAATCTATTGTTAACAGTGCATAAATTAGAATAATTTTTTCCAATAGCTTTTACTATTTTTAACTTGGGATTGATTTCTTGAGCAGAAATCAATATTTGAATTAAAAAGTAGTATGAAGAATCAATATTTTCATTAGAATCAAAATAAAATTTTCTAACAAATGATTAGGATAATTGTTTCAAACATACACATTATTAATATTAAATGAAAAACTTGGCAAAATTAAAATTCTAAACAAAATTTTCATAGAATGTTTTAGAATAATAAAGAAAGCAAAAGATCACATAAGAATGATTTGATTGCATCACTGAAGAGAAGAGCTGCATTTTATAAAAGCTTAATAAATGTGACTATTTTTTTTCTTTTCGTTTTTAGAAATGTGGCAATTGAAACTCACCTTCATTTTCCTGCCCACTTGTGTTATTTGACGATTACGACCTTTGCCTTCCCTCCGTAAATAGTAACGCCACTCAAACTTTTGAGATACTTCATCATTTAATGTTGTTTTAAGTTTTGCAGGAACAGGAAATGTTTCACCAAGTACAGGACTTTGATCTGCTAAAACAGGACTAGGAACCGTTTCCATTTCTATTGTCCTAGAATCTTCCTTTGTTATTATCAAACTATTATCAGGATCTTTGGTAATTTTTTCTATTGCAGAACCTATAAATAATTTAAATAAATTTAAAAGACAAATAAAAGATGTTTTGCTAAACAGTTGTTAGATTAATAAAAATTGTAAGATATCCTCAAATATTACTATAATATTAAATATTAAAAAATAAAAACAAATTCAAACCAAAATTTTTTGTTAAATTAACATTGCACATCGTATTCTTAATGGAACAATGAACATCAGAACCATTTCCTATGTTTTATTAATGTAATTTTATAGTTCAACAAAAATACCATTTGGACTTGGTGCCATATTTAAGATAGTAATTCAGGAAATTAAAAATTTGTTTTCGTTTCCTGATTTTAGCATTTTTCTTATTATTGTAATATTATAGTTACTTAAAACATGTCATAAATGAGAATTTTAATCATTTTCAAGCTAGAATCCTATTTAGTGATCAATGTGCTTATTTGAATTATACTTTTCAAAATTTTGAATTATTATATAAATGAAGATATTATTTAGAAAAACCATTCTTACTTTTATACTTTATTTTCTTAAAAAAAAAGTAGTAAGTTAAAAGATAATAATCTAATCAAATTGAAAATTTGTAGGTGGTTTTTAAGCTAAGAAATAAATATAATTTAAAGAAAATTTTAAAGAGTAATAAGAATTTACTTTTATTTACATATATATATTGTTTGATATAACAGAAACAATGTAAAAGTTCTTTATTACACTAATCATCACTAAATCATTTTTTATAAATGAAAAATATATTAAAAATTTATATTTACCTTTATTTATTGTAACATCAGAACCTTTAATAAGCAAAGATACAGGAGTTTTATCATTTCTGGTAACAGTTACTGCAGCTCCTTTAATACTTAAATTATATGACAACTTTATTGTGTGACCACTTGGAGTGACTGCTTGTGTAAGTCGACCATATTTGTCATATCCATAGAGAAATGATTTACCAGAACTATCAATTTTGCTTCGCAAAAGACCTGTACTACCATGATATTCAAAAACAGTTTTAAAATTATCAGGTGTTGTAAAACTTTGTAACATTCTCATTCTGGTCATTTCAAGCCTACATTTTCCTCCTCGAGTATTTTCTATAGTTTTAACTTGATTACTATAGTCTCGGAGTATATATATTTTATTTCCTGCAGCATCTGTTACTGTACTAAGCTTTCCAAAACTAGTATTTACATTATAAGAAAATGTATATACAATTTTTCCAGTTAGTATGTTTTTAGTTGTTGTATGTTGGCCATGACGATTAAAAGAATATATTTCTTGGGTTTCAGGAGAGTATATTTCATATTCATGAGAATCATTTGGCTTAGGTAAAGAAGATGTGACTGACCAAATTCTTAAATTTCCCTGATCACAAATATGCAAAAGTCCATCTGGTGTGACAGTAATGGAAGAAATAGTATTCAATTTTGAAGTGGCAGCAAGAAAATTATCTTCATCAAAACATTTGCAATTTATATCCAGACAACTACATTTCATCTCTGCACCTGCAAATTTTGAGATGCGTCCATCACTTCCAATAACACGAACTCTATTAACAAATTGAGAATCACTTTCTGCAATATAAAGATCCCCATTAGGCGCAAAGGCAATACTTTGAGGTGATTCTAAAAAGACATCATTAGCTTGATCAGATTTTTCATGAGAAGAAGGACATTGTAGAGGTTTTCCTGCTATTACTTTTAATCTTTTGTCTGGAGTTAATTTTAAAACAAGATGATCATCTAAAATATGCAGAGTACCATCCAAAGGATTTATAGCCAGTTCAGTCGGCCATCTGAGATTAACCTGAAAAAGTTACATTTTTAATAATAATAAATCCAATAAAATAAAGATATTTTTAATTACAATAATTATTATCACAAAAAAAAACAAATATTTTTATATTGTAATTAATTATATAATGATAATTAAGTTGAAAATCTCTGGGTTAGAATTGGTCTGCTTAAATTAATTAATAACTGATGAATTTGATTATATGTGGATCTTCCTAGAATGGTATTAAAGTTGCAATTCTTACTTGAATAAACAATGTATTGTAAAGTATGTCATCTAAAAATAATCTGTTCCAGAAATATTTTTGTCATTAAGTCAAATTTTTTAACTAGAATATTTAATTATTGTGGTTATTTATTGCCACATTAATTACACATTGAGACTTAAAAATTTCAAATGTACTTTTATTAAAATTATCTACAGGTAGCAACATGTTCTATCTGTAATCTAAATTTACAAATCATTAATTAATTAATTTAGCTGATGAAATTTTAACTCAGAGAATTTCAGTGTAATCTGATGAAATCTGATTGATTGTAAGAAATCTGATGATCATCAATATAATAATAATTTAACTCATTTTATAATTAGGGAATATCCAAATTATTTATATTAATAATTTGTGTAATAATTTTATTCAAACATACTCAGATTTTCAAACAGAAAGCAGCATGTTCATTTCATTTGAATTTTGTTCTATTTGTTATATTGTGAAGAAACCTCTAGTGCAGAAGGATAAAAGCACTTCATTTTTAATTCTTAACCATCCAGCTAACTATCAATTTTTACATGGCAGCAGCAATTTTTAGCAATTTCATAGATTCCTTTTGATTGAATAACATAAAATAATTAAAATTTTTAAAATGTCCACAACAAAACAAATCTTGTTAAAAATATTTATTCTTGGTTTTCTTTTTCATGTCAAAAACACATGTTAATTTCCTCTTAATTTCCTGTATATTTGAAAATATACAGAGGAAAAACAGTGCGTCTTAAATTTAGTAATTGCCAAAATTTAATTTTTATACAAACAACATACAGTAGTCAATAGAATTTTATTTATTTATTTTTAATAATATAAAACAGTGGCATGTTGAAGCTGTGAAAGTGCAGCTTCCCTTGTATTTTCCAAAATATAAATAAATATTGTGCGATTATTTTCATATTTTAATTTACTTTGAAATTAAAATTAATATTTTATTATAACTGCATTATGAATTTTATTACAAATTTCTATACAAGTGGAAAAAAATGATAAAATTGTTATTGTATATTCGAATCTAAATTTGTATATTCATATTCCCAATGATTGTCGAATACAAGATAGCTTCTAAGGCAAAAATATTTCAATTGTGCAAAGCAGCCAGATTACAGGCATTTGTGCATGTGCTTTACAGAGCACCAATCTCACACAGTTTAGTTCATGGATGCTACACACCAAAACTTCCAATGATTCTATCTAGGTTTGGCACAGCTTCCCTATCATCAAATGTCATCACATGCCACTGATACAAAATGCATCTAGAAGTTTAAAAATATGCTAAAGAAAAAAATTAAGCCCAATATCATGATTACCTGACTTAGTGTTATAGTTTTTCCACAAGGAAATGGTTTCCAATGGCTCTTATGATAATGATCGCCAACTATGGTATGAATAATTCCATTACGATCCACCATTCGGATATTAGTGCCATCAGCAATAAAAATTTCATTATGAGCCGAAATGGCCATACCTATAAATTTAATTTTTAAAAGTTAGTTAATATTTTTTAAAATTGTATATTATTTTTTCATAATTTTAAATATCATTAAAATTTATAAAAACAAAATATTTCATATATTCATAATTTGATTCATTAATTTTAAATTTTTTAACATTTCCATTACAGGAGACCCTCAATTTTCACACATTCTACTTTTGCACAATTCGCTATTTCACACATTTTTAAAAATTCAACTTTTTAAATATTTATGTCGATAATGAAAAAATTTGCTTCCATGCAGAATGCTCATACACTACAAAGTGCAGTAGCTCTTCCATTTTGTCCATTTTTCACCCGAAGAACTGTTAGTTCAAAAACGTTAGTGAAAGCTGTATAGTTGAGAAATGGAAGGATTTTTGTCATCATGGATTTGATCAAAATAATGATGATGTTGATCATCATTATTTTGATCAAAACCATGATGACAAAACCATTTTGAAAAACTCATAGGGACATTATTTTGATGTTGACCATCAAAATAATGTCCCTATGAGTTTTTCAATTATTCAAGCTAATGCTCTTAGTTTGCATGAAGATTGGAAGGCTATAGATTATATGAAGATTCTAACATTCTAACAAGGTGTCTCAAGCAAGTAATGGCTGGTTCAACAAATTTAAAATTTAAAATGAGATATTCTTTACATAATATTAAATTCACTGGAGAATCATCTGATGCAGATAAAGATGCTGTAAAAGAATTTATTTCCTCATTGTCCAAAAGTATTGTAGATGGAGAATATTCTCCTAGCCAAATATTCAATGTAGATGAGATGGATTTATTTTGGAAAAAAATGCCTAATCGTACATTTTTATTGAAGGAAGAATCAGTTGCCCCTGGACATAAACCTTCCAAAAACTGATTGACATTGACATTGCTTCTTGGTGGAAATTTAAGTGGTGATTTAAAATTGAAGCCATTGTTAATTTACCATGTGGAAAATCCCAGAACATTGAAAGGGAAAGATAAAGAATTGCTTCCAGTCATTTGGAAATTATAGGGTTGGCAACTAAGTGATTGTGGATTTTGTCAATAGGTGGCCTTAGCACATTTTTTTGCTTTGTCATCGTGTTCAAAGCATTTAACCTATATTGTTTTCTTATTGTTTGGACTTCCACCTTTAATTTAGGAAAAAAATTGTATCAATTAGTTACTTAGTTTCATTTTTATTCCAATTTAAAATTGGAAGAATAAGACGTGCATTTCAGACATATTTTATTGTATTATTTCCGAAAAGGCAAGAACGCATCATAAGCACACAAGAAGTTATGTGCCGTATATGGGAATGAAGCCTTAAAAGAAAGGCAGTGTCAAAATTGGTTTGCCAAATTTTGTTCTGGTGATTTTTCGCTGAAAAATGCTCAACGATCTGGCCGTCCAGTTGAAGTTGATGAGACCCATATCAAGGCCATTATCGATTCAGATCGTCATAGCACAACGCGTGAGATTGCACAGAAGCTCAATGTATCACATACATGCATTCAAAAAAATTAAAACAACTTGGCTATGTCCAGAAACTGGATTTATGGGTCCTTCATCAGCTTAAGGAAATTCATTTGACTCAACACATTAGCATCTGTGAATCTCTTCTGAAACGCAACGAGATTGATCCATTTCTGAAACGACTGATTACTGGCGACGAAAAGTGGATAGTTTATAGCAACGTTAATTGGAAAAGATTGTGGGTGATGCGAGATGAACCGGCCCAGATGACACCAAAAGCTGAGATTCACCAAAAAAAAATTATGCTGTCAGTTTGGTGGGATTATAAAGGAATTCTATACTTTGAACTTTTACCAAGAAACCAAACCATTAATTCAAATGTGTATGTTCAACAACTTGCCAAACTAAGTGTTGCAGTTCAAGAAAAGCGGCCAGAATTGGCAAATCGTAAGGGTGTTGTTTTCCAGCATGATAATGCAAAGCCCCACACATCTTTGGTCACTTGCCAAAAATTATTGGAGCTAGGTTGGGATGTGTCATCACATCCACCTTGCGCCTTCAGATTACCATTTATTTCGTTCCATGCAGAACTTCTTAAATGGTAAAATTTTTAATGAAGCTGATGATGTAAAAACACATTTAATTCAGTTTTTTGCTGGCAAAAATCAGAAGTTTTATGAACATGGAATTATGACACTGCCTGAAAGATGGCAAGAGGTCATTGACAAAAATGGACAATACCTAATTGAATAAAGTTATATTTTTAAGCAAAAATTTTTAATTTTCCTTCTTATTTAAAATCTGCAATCACTTAGTTGCCAACCCTATATATATAAAAATGACTGGGTTACTGTGTTAATATTTAAAGATTGGTTCACTTTTCATTTTGTGCCAACAGTTAAGCAATATTGTAAAAATAATAATTTACAATTTAAAGCATTTTTAATCTTAAACAATGATCCAGAACACCCAAAATCTCTGCAGAATTTATACCCGAAAATCAATGTTGTGTTTCTTTCTCCCAATACTACCTGCCTTATACAGCCCACGGACCAAACAGTGATAGCTACATTTAAACAATGTTATATGAGGACAATAATGACTAAGGCCATCAAGACAACTGACAGGAAAGATAGAGGCCAACATTAACAGATTTTTGGAAGAACTATAATATATGGAATGCAATAAACAATATTGGAGACTTGTGGGCTGAAATAAAAGAGTCAACAATGAAAGGTTCCTGGAAATAATTATGCCCACAAATGATAAGTGATTTTATAAATTTTGAAGAAACACTGGAAACTATCACAGATGAAATAGTTAGCCTAATGAATGAACTAAACTTGGACGTCATCAATGAAGATGTTAATGAGTTGATTGAATCTCACTCAGAACCTCTGCCAAATGAATACTTAATTGAGCAACAATGAAATACACAATGAAAGTGAGGAAGAAGAAGCTGATAAAAATGTCAAGACTTTGACAATTAAAAATATGAATGAAGCCTTCATACATCTTGACAAATTTTTTACTATCATAGAAGAATGTGATCCCAATGGAGAACATATATCTCAAGTATGTAGGGTGATTGAGAAAGACACAGCATGTTATAGAAATCTTTATCAAGATAAGAAAGAAAAGGGTGGTATTCAACTAACTCTTGACAAGTTTATAAAGAAAACACTTGAAAGCACTTAAACACACCTTGTTAACTTCATTATGTATACATATTGATAAATAAATACTTTAAAACAGTTTTTGGTGCATATTTTTTTACACCCCTCTACTTTCGAACACTCAACATTTGCACACTCTTTCAGGAACCAATTATGTGCGAAAGTCGAGGATCACTTGTATATACTTTGTGACAATATGTATAATGTTATTTTTCTGACTTGTTTAAGCCCAAAAATATTATCAATTAAGTTATTTTTCATCTTTAAAATTTATCTTTTTAAAATCAGAAATAATAAAATTTGCCATTAAAATTTATCTTGATAAACTGTTGAAGATATATCCTGCACTTACAGATTAATAAAGAAATTTATTAACTATATTGATCAAAGAGAAAAACGATGTTTAAAAAAAAGTCAGTTTTGAATCAATTTTGTTGATCTTTTACCATCATTATCATATAACATAAAAACTTACCTTTTGGATATGCCAATTTAGCATCTCTTGCTGTTCTACCATCTCCACATAAAAGCTTATCCCCTGGTAGACATTTACTACCACTTCCAACTACTACCTCAATATTATTTTTTATATCAACTATATCATTTAAATTAATAACTCGGAAAATCTGGTGTCTTTCAGGATCTGATATGTATAATTTACTATCTGCTGGTCCAACTGCTAAATGGTAACGATAAGCAACTTGAGCTGCACTGCAAAGAAACAGTGTTATTATTATATATAAAAAGTTGTATCTTTTTGATAAATACAATTTTTAAATTTGAAAATTTTATATATTCCAAAACTTAAATTTTTTCAAAGAAAAATTATTATTAATGAGTTATCAAATTCAAAAGCCACTTGATAACAATGCTAGCACTTTCAACAGTAATGCACCATCAAAAGTGCTAGCATTATTCTTTGAATCTAGCTTTAGCATTATTCTATAAAAGTTATTCTTTGTAAATAAATGTAATTTTTATGCAAAAAGACAATTGTTCAACTAAATTTATAACATTAATGATATTTTTGCATATAAATATAAAATTTTTAAATAAATGAAATGTTTCGAAGCATAAATTTTTTATATAATCATTCATGAATCTACATTAACAATTTTTTCTGTTGATTTCTATTATGCTATATTATGCCTTTAATGGTTGTTTTCTTGATTCAATCATATTTGGTCTTTTGCCACACAGTTGTATTTTGAATTAATTTGTTAAAAGGAATTATGATTTATATTCAAATAGATAGACAAGTTGAAGCTTCATAGCTTCAACTTGTCTGTGGAATACTGACAAGTTGAAGCTTCATAGCTTCAACATGTCTGTGGAAGTGTGGCTTCCCTTGTATTTTCTAAAATATAAATACATATTGTGCAATTATTTTCATATTTTAATGTACTTTGAATTACTTAAAATTAATATTTTATTATAACTGCATTATGTATTTTATTACAAATTTCCATACTACATGTGAAAAAATAATAAGATTGCTATTGTATATTTGAATATAAATTTGTATATACATATTCCCAATGGAAGTGCTGTATTGTTGAATACAGGACAGCTTCCATGGTGAAAATATTTGAATTGTGTAAAGCAGCCCGATTACATGCACTTTACAGAGCACCAACCTCACACAGTTTAGCTCGTGAATGCTACACACCAAAATATCGTATAATGCTTCCAATGATTCTATCCAGGGCTGACAGAGCTTCCCTATCATCAAATGTAACCACATGCCACTGTTATAATGTTTTTATTTTATCAAAGCTTTATTTCAATAAGTGGAATTTAGCTTTAATAATGTTTTGAAATGAATATATATGAAAAATACATTGCATTTAGGCATCATGTGTTATAGGCAGTTAATTCATTCTGAAAGTTTTGATGCAAGTTGATAAACTTGTATATCCAACTTTTCTTAATATTAAAAAAAAATTTACACGCATTTCTTCATTGGTGTATTCTCTATATTACAAATACCCATTCTGTATTCAAAAATTGCTCTTACAATAAGTAGTTATTATAAATAGTTTCAACTAGGCTTCCTAACAGATTTATTCATTAGTTGTTATATTATAGTTATATAACAAATAATCAAAAATACAAAATGATAGGACTTACAAGAATAATAGTAAGACATGCATTTTTAGATGAATGTTATCAATTTTTATTTCACAGTATCTGTCATATAGTCCGTCATGTTTCAGTTTTCCTAATCATAGTAAATACTATACTAATGAAAAAAAACTAAAATGCATTTATGCAGGCCCATCTTTAGGTGTGGGCCTACTGGGCCTGGACCCAGTGATCTCCTAACATTCAAGACCTCAAAAGTATGCAAAATTGAATAGAGCAACAAGTAATGAAATTATTATAAACAGTAAACAATCAAAAGATATATTTGATAAATTTTATTAAACATAAATATAACAATATGTTTAGCAGAGAAAGCTAATTGAAAAAATTTATGAACATTAACCCTCCAGTACGAATTCCTTAAGGGAGTCTCCAAGCTTTTCTTGACCCGGGGTCTCACATGTACCAAAGACAGGCCTGCATTTATGGCAGTGATGTTAGGAAAATAACATATTTCTTGTTATCAATTTTAACAAATATTCTTGAGATTAAAGGCTTTAACTAAAAAGTTTCAACAACTGAATACAGTCGACCCCCATATAAGATCATTGATTATTCCGTTTTATATGAATTCCATGTTGTACGAGTCACTTAGATTTTACAAATACATGTACAGGGCTGTGAACGGCTCACGTATTTGTAAAATTTAAGTGACTTGTACAACATGGAATTCATATAAAACGGAATAATCAATGATCTTATACGGGGGTCGACTGTAGTTAAATTGGAATATAACACAAATAATCTTTTATTTGGTTTGTTTGATTTTCAAATATCTATACTCATTTCCAAATTCATATTGCTTAATTTATATGTACAGTACCTAACTACATAAATTTGAAATATATTAATATCATCTTAACATTACCTTAATTCAACAATTGTTGTAATCATTCCATCAGGTGTAATTCTTCTAATTAAATTAAAATCACCAACATAAATACTGCCATCTGGAGCATTTGTTAGAGCAACTGGAGCTAACAGACGTTGTTGTTTTGCTATTCCATTACAATGATGACAGTGCATTGGTCTTTGATGACCATCACCCATAGCAGTTAATAAAACTTTTGGTTTATTTTTTAGATATATATTTGTTCCATCTCCTTTCTGTAGAATACCTATAGGAAAATAAATTATTATTTGTAAACAATTTAATATTAATAATTATTTATTCTATTATCGTGTTTATATTAAAAATTTCACAAAGGAGGCTACTTTGTTGAATATATTCTTTACCATTAAATGTAAAAAAAGAAAAAGCAATGTCAACATTGTTATTAAGGCAGTTTTGTGAATTGAATTTGTGTGTGAATTTCTGATTGTACAGAAAGCAATATGCAATTAGAGATTTACAGTTAGACAATCTAATGTTTAGATTATTTTGATATCTAAGAAAGAAATGGAACTTTAAAATAGAACAAGGTTCAAATATTAAAAGAATTTAGAGATTCATTTACTAGTGTGGCTTTATTAAGCCTTGTTTATTTACTTTTCTTTATTTTCCTTATACCATCTTCCTGTGGTAAAACTGTACTTCCAGCTTCTGTTTCCCTAACCACACTGTAGTTAGTTAACCCATGTGGTCTGATCTGTTATAAAACAAAAGGGGTGACACCCAATCTGTTGTGGGGATACTGGCAGAGGATGGAAGGAGATTTGAACAGAACAAAGAAGATATTTTCGGGAGAGAGCAAGAAGGAGACGTACATGTCTACGCGTACAGAAGGAAGACCCATATGACAAAACAATCTAAGGCTTTTCTTTATTTCATTGCCAGTCATCCCTTTGAACCTTCTCCTTCTATAAATACTTTTATAATCCTATGATTCTTAACATCATCCCTTTTACTTTTGGACCCAGTTATTTGTAAAAATTAGTTAAATTGGACCTAAGATAGAATAGATTCTTTGTTTGTCGGTAATTAGGGACCCATCCGTTGTATTTGTTACGACCGGTCCCAATTAATCTTGTAAATTTCATTGTTCAAATGATTGCTTTTTCGGAACTTTAGTTATTTTTGTGAAAATTAAGCTTATTTATCAATGCTGAACGTTTCCCCAGATTCTGTTATTTATTACTTGGCTACACTAGGTTGATCACAAAATGCAGGTTCTTCGTGTATCAAAAAGTAATGTGTTCCTGTGAAACCTTTTGTAAGTTGTAATGGCATAAAGCAAAAAAGCAATTACCATTAATTTATATGGGAAAAATTTTTGAGTATTTTCAGACTCAAAATTAACTTATTAAATTATATATACAAAATAACATATAAAACCTAAAATGTGATACCATCAAGAAAATGTATTTAATACTGTAAACTACAAAAGATGTTTTTCATACATGATAAGGCATAAAAACTTGAATAAATTGCACTGGAAAGTACTAATATAATATTCACTCTCAATTTAACACTTTCAGACTATTAATTATTTCAAATGCTTCAAAATGTTTTGAATATCAAAACAAAGAAAATGAGCTATCTCTATGAAGAGTATTTCTTAAAAATACAAGAATTTCTTCAAAATCTATAAACAAGGTCATAAAACCATGGATAATATGTAGCAGTTTGATAAATAAATTAAGTTTGAGAAGAACAAATTGACTTTTTGATCCATACTTCAGACAATTCTTCATTTCTGCTATTTTAATATTCTTACAGATTCTTTACTTTATGAATTTGATGTATATCAGATTAGAAAATAAAGAATCTGTAAGAATGTTAAAACAGCAGAAATGAAGAATTGTCTGAAATATGGATGCTTCCATTTAAATAATTATACATTCAGTGTTTTAAAAATATTCTGATGAGACAGACACATCCATTAAGGAACCTTAATTACCTTCAATATGCATTTAATTTTGTTTCTGTTATGGTTTATTTGTCTCCCACAAAATTTGAACTTTAGTAAATTTTGATGTTCAAATGGAACATTTTAAATATTATTTTATTTAAAATAATAGAACTCCATCTATAAATAATAACTGTATAACTTAATTACATATTCACCTTCATGGTAATTATATTGATGGTGTATGTCCAAATTCCATCCTCCAATTTCTGAAATACTCATGTCATGACCACTCACTTGAGTTGTCTGAACTTCCCAGATAACATGAGGGCAAGTGCTATATTCATATCCAACATAAACTGAAATAATTAAGTATTTTAATTTATGAAAAAATATGCATTCACAAAATATCATGCAGAAAACATTTCATAATAATTACAGTTAATTATAAGAAATTTAATTAAATATATAACTATCAAATCTTGAAAAAATGTACAAAATGCTTTCTAGATTTTTGTGCTGCAACTTCAAATCAGAAAAATATAGATTAAAAGCTATTAACCAGTAATATTTTAGAAACAAAATATATAAAAGGTAAGTTAAAAGTTTGAATTTCAAACCATATGACTTTAATAACTGATTTAGTTAATAGTTTAAAACAGAAAGTGAAAATTACCAATTGCTGTAGCAACTCCATAAACCTTCTGTCTATAAATATTTCTTCTGTTCCATGCATATGTATATTTAATTCCTGGATCAGCCTCAAATTTTCTTTCAAACAATATTCCTTCAATAGAAATACGAAGATATATAAGACGAAGAGATGGAGGAATAATGTCAGGTGTAAGCTGCAGTTGAATGGTAGACAGATAACCTCCCACTCTACTGCTGTGATATACAAGATGAAGTTTTGTTCCAGGAATGGGAAGACTTTCTTGTATAACCTATAAACAATTAATAAAATAGAAATAAAATTGAGAATTTTCATTAGAATAACAAATACAAATCAGTTAAGAAAATATGAAAAACAACCAGGAAATGAATCAAATTATTAATATTTGAGAAACTTTTCTAGTTTCTAAAAATTAAAGTAGAAATTTCAATAATTATTAGCTGATTTAATAAATTGCTAAAATAATCAATTAATGCAATAAAAGATCCTAAGAAAATCTTTGAATTCAAGATAATATATTATCTTTATTACCAAAGTTGTACGCTGTACATATCTTTTAAGTAGAGATCAAAATAGAAATAAACAATCATTAACAAATCAATAATTTTATATAAAAATAATTAATTTGCTATTATAATTTAGTGTATTATTTATTTAAATTATAATTATATATTTTGTCATTTACATAACTAAAATGACACAAAATTCTCAAATTTCATAATGATATTCTATTGATCAATCAATTAAAAATTTTTAAATACTGGAAATAATTTTTTAACATTTTTTAGTTTTATAATTTTACCACAATAATGACATCAAACCTAATAATGGAAATGGTAAAGCTATACTAAAAGGATACTTATATAACAAACGAACTGGAGAAGATCGTTAAGAAACGGTTGAAAACGTTATTATATTATTAATTTTTATTAGCTGGATTATTAAAGGTGTGTTTTATTATTAGTATACTAAAAGGAAAAGTTTTGCTAGAAAAAACATGAAAAAATAATTCTTGAATGTGTTTTTTTAATGTAAATCACAGTTTCATGTAACCCAATATGTGGAGATATGTTAAATGACCATGAGTGTAATCTTTATGAAATGATTTCCAAAAAAAAAAAACATTGTTATAGAAATGCCAGAGATCTACCTAAATGATCACTGTGTGTCACCTTGATATTTTTTATACAATGTTAGTTTTGGCACATCATATTAATCTGCTACCTGCTGAAATGACAAATGGTCATTGAGAAGAACAGCACCTAAAGCATTTTCCATCTATTGCAATTCATAATTATGATGATATGTTGTGCCCAATGTATGTTTGTTTTCCTGGCGTTGCTTCAAATTACCAAACAAAAAGAGATTTTATAAGTTTTTCTAAAAAACTGAACATTTTTTTCTACTAATGATATTTCATATACTGTAAATTGGTGACATTATCTAGAAATATTAATTCCATTACAGCATTCAGCTACATTAATTAGTTGTTAAGCTGTAACAGAGTTTTTTAGATAATAAGGTACTGTCAAGCTAATCTGAACTCCTCATAATCCAAGCAACTTCTACCATTCCTCTAACTACAATGATGTCACATGTAAAGTAAATGCAAGTCACATGTGAGCATTGCTGCTATTCTTTCTGTAACCCTATTTGGCTTGACAACAATTCTAACCTCCATTTGCTGCTTTAAAGTATCTTACAATAGTAAAAAATGGCCTGAAAATGTAAGCATCATATCTTTATTATTATACCCTTGTTAATCCAAATTTTTCATTAATCTGAACTATCATTGGTCTCAATTAGTTTGGATTAAGTGCAACCTGTACAGTGCATAAAAGTGGAAACATTTTAGTTTCTTTAATTATTTTTTAAAAAAAAAGCATATCTTGCTTTGCTGTAGTTTTTGGCTGGATATTAGAAACCAAGTTCTGCAGAATTGTGCAATTTTTTTTCTGATATTCAATGTTATCAAACAAAGTCAAACAAATTTAAAATCAGTAAATATTTGAAAAAAAAGCATCAATAGTTCATATATTTACAGCAACATTTCATATATTTCCATTCTACAGTACCTAACTACAAAAACTTTTCTTTGACTTTATGATTTAAAAACAATAAAAAAGCTGATTGAAGCTATTACAATACATATACTTTATTAAGTTCTATGTAAAAACTTTTTATTGTAACATCTAAGAAAGAATTAGTTTCAGAGATTTAATTGCTATCAATTACCAAATTAGCTGAATATTATTTTTTCATAAAATACATTTGGCTTAATTGTAACTTCTTTGTTTTCCTTATTGCTTTTTCTTTTACAACATAAATTTTGAGGATAAGGACAGAGTATTGATATTGAAGAAAGACAAAGGTCTACACAGAGGTTCAGACTAGAAGGAAAGAAAGGGATAAGAGGAAAAATAGATTAAACAGATACTTTAATCTATGTTTAATCTATTTTTTTCCAAGAATAGCCTAGTCAGTAAAGAGAGAGGAATACACAGGAGGCATAATGATGCACTATTTAACAATTATTAACAAAAATATTTAATAAAATAACATTGATTAATGAAGAGTTGAAAATACTTTTTCTGGGATACAGTAACTTATATTTTAACTAGTGTCAATATAAAATATTGCTAATATTTTTTCTAGGATGATTTATAAAAAAAAAGTTATGGTGGCATTTTATAATATTAACATATTTGCACCAATATTACCCAATATACACAAAAATATATCAATATTAGTTGATTTTGAACCAGATAATGGCATTATGTGGTAATCATATAAAGTCCTAAATTATTAAACAAATCTAGAACTTCATAATTTAGAACTACTACTTTCTAAAATTGATACTTCTAAATTTGTAATTTTTAAAATGCTTCATTGACAGTAAATAGTCACTACTTGTACATGTTCATAAATAATGGAAAAATAATTTATCTTCAGGAAAAAGGATAAAAAATTTTAAAAGAATTTTTAAAGCTGTAATTGATGTGTTTTAAAGACGTTCTTTCCCATAGTACAAAAATATACAACTAAATATTGATGAGATTGATCTTTCCTTTTACACTCTTCTCTGCATAAAACTTTTATTTGGAATTTAGTATAACGTTATAAAAATTTCAGAATATTCCAAATACCAGATAAGATCTGTTAATGAAAAATATATATATAGTCCTGAGGTTTTTCAGACATGGATTGCACTTTTAAACTACAAATGGAAAAATCTTTGAAAAAAGAAAAAAAACAGAAAACAATTTTTTACAACTAATGTGCAGAGCCATCAAGAGGAAGCTGGAGATTTTTCCCAGCCCTGAAAGGTTCCTATTCCTATAAATTAATGTTATTTTTATCTTTAAAATCTTTATCATTGCTATTTATTAATAAAGAAATGTTTTTTATACAAAAAGAAAAAGAATCCCATACCAACTCACACTCCTATACCATGTTAATAAGAGAAAATAAAATGTTAATCAAGAAAAAAATACTCACTTGAGATTCAGATAATATGGAACTTTTTTCTGGACATCCACCTTGAAATCCATGTTTCCAAGTTGCTAAAACAACAGGTTTCATAGTATCATAATTATGATCAAAACAAACTGTAGATTTATATTCTGGATGCTTTTCTTCACTAATAGTCATTACTACTTTGTCCATGACTACAATTTCATTCCAAGGAACTATAACAGTTCTTTCATGTGGTTTAAAGGGTTCTCTTTGAAACTGAAGTGTCACTGCCCCACCTCCGTTTACCATCAAATCAAACCTTCATTGATATATTTGAAAAAAAAAGAAAAAAGAAATCAAACTTTATTATAGTGTAAATAAATATATTAAAATATTTAAAGATAAAAAGATGTAGTCTATTTTAGAATCATTCTACTTATAACTTATTAAATACAGTGGTACCTCAGGTTACGAATGCCCCAGCATACGAAATTTTCAGGATACGACATGAAATTCGAACATATTTTTGCTCCACGATACGAACAAAAACTCACCATACGACGTTACATTAGTTTGCATTTTTCATTTGTTTTTCTTACTACAGTTATTTTTTTTAATGTATTACTTGGCTTTAATTTGAGTATGTTTTTCGCATTGGAACGAATTATTTGGTTTTACATGTAATCGTATGGGAAAAGATGATCCACCTTACGACATTTTCATGTCGTAAGGTAGATCATCTTTTCCCATACGATTACCTCAGGATGGTACCTCAGGATACGGATTAATTTCGTATCCTGAGGTAGTACCACTGTACTTGTGTATCTTTCAGGAAAAAAGAAAAATTTATTTCACATTGCTTCTACTGGCTCAGTCTGGGAAAATATTTTGATAGTTATGCATAAAGATAATACTAATTAGAAAATTATTAAACTGTACTAAAAGTATATAGAAAATAAATGCCTTAATACTTGAAATGCATGTTTTATATAAATATCAAGTATCTGACATTTTAATCTGTATTTATAAAGTCTTTTGTTGTTTAAAATATAATACAGCATTTTTCAAGCCAAACTTCATCCCTAGCAATGGCTGCAATTGTGAGTATGTGTGGATTCAAACATTTTCTTAGACATGTCAGTAGTTGTTTAACATATATGTTCTAATCCATCTGAATTCAGACAAATCATCAAAATATTAGAGTATGAGACTAAACAGAATTAAATATAGACTAAAACATGTATTTTAACATTGAAATTTATCAATCAAAATGCATCATCATTAACTTAAGCTGGTTAATTGCATTACCTCAATTGTTTCATATTTGATTTTATATAATACAGAGAAAGTATAGAATTATAAACTGACTCAATTACTATATTATTAAATCTTTTGTTATTTCCATATTAATTTCATTAATAGATAAATTTAATCCAATGAGAATGCATAAAGAACTTACCAGCCTGTATCTCTTGTAACAGTAAAGCCAAATAGAGGATCAGTGGCCATTCCTACTCTAATTCCCATCAAGCCATTTCCAAGAGGACTGACAACTTGACCACGAATTACAGATGCTCGACTATAAAGAAAATTTTAGTTTATGGAATATTTTTAAAATTTTACAATGGAATTTAGAATTGTTATGTCAATCTAACAAATAGGTAAAATATGTCTTATAAATATTTTGAAAAAAATAATTTGTCAATCATAATATCAAAATGATTGAAATTCTTTTTAAATTTATGCTTTTTGATTTATTGATATTGTATTATTATCATATTCCTTGTATTTATTAAAAATATTGAAAAAAATCAAATTTATGTTTAATTTGAAAATAATTTATTATATTGAAATCATTAGAATTAAACTTTAATAATGTTCAATTTTTCAAAAATTTCTAAATGACTTCAAATTAACATACAACAAACTGTGTAAGAAGTTGATAAGAACATATGTGCTATAAGTTAATAAATTTCATCTAATAAAATGAAGTTAAACAGAAAGTACTGACCAATAAACTTATTTAGCTATCAAGAAAAGTTAATAGGTATAATAAATGTATAAAATATATATTAATTTCTACATTTTATATGTGTATTTTGCATGCAGAGAACTATTTGCTATTCTCATATCTTCTTTCAATATTCTATAAAAGATAAATATAATATTTGGATGCAACAGGTAAAGTAACATGCAATATAAAATTCACTGTAAATCCTGTATCAGATTTTTATCATTACATTTAATTAAAAGACTTCAGTTTTAAACTGGCAGTCTCTTTATCAGCATCTTAGCAGCTTTTATGTACATTTAAAATAATAATGCTAATTATTCAATTTTTCAAATGATTAACAACATCTAAATTAGGATTACATGACCAACTTGATAAAAAGTTTTTGAAACTAGTTCAGAAATTATTGGTTTGGTTTGCAAAAGATTTAAGATTAGAAGTAAAAGTGAGATGCTGAGATTGAAGTGCATTTTGCGCATAGTTTCCTTATTGTGAAAGTGACCAAAAATCTTGAACAAAAAATGAGAATTCATGAGAACGAAATAATATTTCAGCCAAGGATACTTTAAGTGTTCTCATCTCTTCTATTAAAACACCTTCTATACTGATAGAAGCAAGAATCTTTCTATTTGTAAATAGATCTGTTGAGTACTTAGTATGATTTAGATTCTTATATAAATTTTTTAAGATGTAAATAATGTGTAGTGAATGGTCACAAATTGTATTTATTGTAAACTTGTGTTCAAATTGGTGTATTAATATTAGTTATTAATTAGTTTTGTATTGTAAATTGAGAAAACGGAATGATTTCTGTTTGGTATTAAAAAAAACCACCCTCGGAAGGCATTGTATGTCACGTACCACCATTTGATGGGTGAGACCTGTAATTGGTTATTGGGTATTCAATGAAGTCACGTGTGTAGTTAAGTTCCTGGATGGTGGGAGCTTTTAAATAGTGTGTATCATGCCTGTTCGATGTTACACATTTTCCTTGGGATATTCGCCTGGACTGGACTCATAAGGACTGATCGAGTGAAAGAGAGAAAGTAAGGGATCGCTCATAGCACGGAAGACAAGCAGCGAATCAGTGAGGTCAAGAAGAAGGAATCCATCTCCATAAATGTAAAGACATTGCATATGCCTATACAACAGAGCACCACATGGTAGAATACATATTTTTCCAACCATCATAATTATTTTGTTTATGGAAACCCTTTCAACACACATTGATGCACCTTGTTAGTGAGGTGAACCATTGTGAGATTGAATGTGTGAACATGGTACACACATAGGAACATCATCTGTAAATATCGTCTGTAAATATCTTTGTATCTGATTAGGTTAAGTTTGCGTTTTCCTTTGTCTCCCCATATATTTTTTTATATATGTTTTTTGTTATTTTAATAAAATTTGTAATTTTTGTGTCAACACTTTGTTAAGTCCTCATTATTCCTACCCGATAAAAATGTCTAGATTGTTTTGACACCCAAGACACCACAAATGTATATAAAAAAAATAAAATAACTGCTTCTGAACGAGTTTAATAAAAAAAAAAAAAAAAAATACTCAGCATAAATCTTCATAACAAAACTAGGTTCAGCGATTAAAAATGAAAGAAAACAATATTGTTTTGTAATTGATAACTTAAGATTTCGGAATTAAACATCCCCTATCAATTTATAATTGTAATCTTTCTTTAAATTAATTTTTTGCATATTATTTTTAATTTTATCAATAAATAAGTGAAATTTCCCAAATAATATTAAAATCTTTCATTTTTTAACTGTTGAAATAAATTTAACTCATAAAAGATAAATTAAAAATAATGATGCAAAGAGATGATAATTAGACTTTTTATAAAGTTTTACTTACCTTGCATTAAAATGATTCCAAAACATGCTGCATTATTATAAGCAAGAAAGAAATATTAGTTACATGTTAAAAGTAAAAGACTCAAGTGAAAATTATTTGTAAAATTGGTATATATTCATAGAATAACTTTATAACAGAAATTACATTATTATTAATAATAGTTAGCCATATTATTTATTCATTTATTATTTTTTAGATAAAAATTCTGAAGATCAGCAGGAAGATATTAGACATGAAAATGAAAAAGATAGCAGAAGTATTAAACTTTTGAAATAATTATATCATAAAATTCAAACTTAATTATTCATTTAAAATATCACTAAAAATGATTCTTATAATATACACTGTTTTCTTTCATTTGCTTCTACAAAGGAAAAAACTGACAAAAAAATTTTTAATTACAGTTATTATATTTTTTAATTCTATTACATTTCTAATTTTTGAGCAAAGATTATATAAAACATATTTAATCATTAGTATTATTACTTATTTTTTGAAACACAAACAATAAGCATCTTTTTATATATATAAATCAACCTCAAATCATCATAAACACTGATGAATAGTACTGAAAACAAAAAAATCTTAATTTCTTTTTAATTGTAAATTTTAATAGTATATACATGTAAAACCATAATTACCTATCATTAAAAGAATTTTTATTAACATAACTCTGTACAGAATCTTCTTCAATAAGAAACTGCATTCTCTGAAAAAATGATGCTGTGACAGCTGGTGGTTGCTTTCTCAGTAAAATATCCAATGGATCAGCAGCAGCAAAACACAATGGATTGTTTTCACATGCTCGAGTTGAACAGCATTCAGTATCAGCACAATCAATTAATCCATCTTAAAAACATTTCAAATGAAAGATATTCAAAATAACTTTATTTTACTTTTTTATTTATTTAAAACACATTAACAACAAGTATATTAATAAAACTTATTTACTAAGTATAGTAATATTCATAAAATTAAAAGAGGAAAGAGATTTTAAGAACATTAAGAGCATGAAAGAATAAACAACAAGAATAAATATAGCTGTGGAAAAAGAATTTAAAAACAGAGATAATAAACAAAACAGATGCAAATTCACTACTGGCAGTAAAATACTAGCTAAGTTTAAAGAAGATAATTTTAAATATTTCTTAAAATATTTGTTTAGTTGCATGATATAAATATAAAGAAATGACATTATTTTTTTTAAGAATTATGATTTATGCAAGAGGCCAATATGAATGAGCATTTATTTATTGTGACACCATCACAATGCAGGCTGCAACTTTTAATTATATTATTTTAAATATATGTTCTCTCCATTTTAGTAGAACCTTGCTTTCGTATATCATACTTTAGCTGATAACAACCAAATCATGCTGGTCATCTAATTGTGTTCTGGGAAAACTTTTTGAAATTAAATAATGTGACTTCCAGTCTATACTGGCAGTTTTATACAGTTATATACAGTTAATCAGGGCCTTCTGCCCTTAATCTTTTTATAACTGGCTTGACTTCATCTACATAACAAGGACAGACAACAGATAAACTACAGTGGAAATTTATAGGTCTACAATTTTTCAAATTGTAGCCCAATGAACAAAGCTTAGTGTGTGTCTTGAATATAAATTAATTGTAATCAAATTATTTGGTTAAGCTCTTAATAAAATTACTTTAATTATTTCATTAATTAGATATTTATTTATTGTATTAAATTTAGCTAATTAGTCAATTGATTAAAGTTGTAATTATATAGATAATAATGTTTAAGTTTTGCATATTATCAATCAGTTATTATGGAGAAATTCCAATATTCTGGAATTCAAAATATTTGAAAAATAGAATGTAAAAATGTTCAGTTGAAAACAAATTTTTTAAACAATAATGATAAATAATTATCTGCTTTCTTGATATTACTTATAACGTAAAAGAAATTGAATTATTCTTAAAAATAGCAATCAAATTTGAAACCGTCCAAATTTATAAGCATAATTATATAATTTAAATAATGAAAACAACTCTAAATTCTTTAAAAATAACAAAAATATGCTTTATTAAAACTCACTTACTGTTACAACAAATTTAAGAGATCAGCAATAAAGAAGATTTTTAATATTATATAATTTAAATTATTAGTTATTACCTTTGTCATTATCAACACGATCATCACAGATTCTTTCCAATGGAATAGAGCAATCTGAACCATCCCAATTCGATTCGCATCGACAACGCCAAATTTTATTAACCATTACACACTCACCATGATTGTTGCAATTTTGTGGACATCCGTCTAAATGTTAATTAAATTAAAGAAATAAATTAAAATTTTAAATGAATTAATATATTTATAATTATTTAGTTTTAATCTATAAATTAATTTTAAAAATGAGAGCATGTACCATATAGCAGAACTTTTAAAATATATAAATTGTTTAACAATTTACATCCTCTACATGTCCTGATATATAGAAAAGTTTGAATTAAAATTGTAATTTATAAAAACCGTAAATTATTCTATAATACAACTATATAATAAATACAGAATGCATTTAAAAAATCTACTAAAACAGTTTAAATAAAAATAAATCTTCTTAGAATATATCTTATATTTATTACATTATTATTTCATTATTTTTAGACCTTTAAAATAAGGTATATGAACAGGGAATGAGCATTTCTTTAAATTAAGAATTATTGTTTCACAATTTAAATACATTTTGACAGTCAAAATGTATTTAAATTATATTTTATTCTGTTTCCTTTCATTTTATGAATATTTTATCTACTTTAAAAAATCATTTCTACTTAGTTTTTTCATTATGCATCAAATTCAATATTATTTCATTTATAAACTTAACTTAATTTAGTTTATTAAATAATAAAACTAAAACTTAGTTTGTTATTAATTTAGTTTAATACCAAAACTTAGTTTGATTTAGATTACTAAATCTTATAGTCAATTTTAATGTAATTTCTATACATTTTAGTAATTATTAAATATTGCTAGAATATATTACCTAATGAACAATGTTGTCCATTCCAACCTTTGTTACAAACACATGTCCCATTTTTGCATTCTCCATGTTCCACACAGCGAGGATCACAGAGTTTCTCATTACAATTTGGACCACTCCAACCTTCTAAACAGTTACATAAACCATTTTGGCATCGTCCATGTATACCACAATTTAAATCACATTTTTCTGCAATTATATAAAGATTTTTTTCTTAAATATTCATATTAATATTATCATAGCAATGTATATCTATGAGTTCATAGAAATATAAATTTAATGACATAAATCGATATTTTATAAAAATATTTACAGTATGTAAATATTTTTATATTATTATTAAGGGATAAAATAATAAAACATTATTAAAGTAATTGAAAATTTTTCTAACAATTAACAATCAGATATGTTAATTAAATTTATTATTTAGCAAATCAGATTTAGCAGCTGATTCTAAAAATTGTTTACAAAAATTTCCTGGAAGAACATCTTTTACTAAAATAAATGTTTAGATACCAAAGAAAAGAAAAAAGTTTCTTTAAAAGTGCTTTCCATAAGCTACAAGAGCATACAACTAATCACAATGAAATTAAATTTTTCCTTATTGTATGTATTCCCCATGCAAAATATGTAAACCTATTTAAAAAGTCTTTCTAATGATCAGAATCTTGAAATAAATTCAACAGTGTATTTCTGTGATGTGGAAAAGATGTTTTTAGAAAACAAAAATTTTTTGTTGGTTTTTTGGTCTTCTAATTTGTTACAGTTTAGTAATATGATGTTTACGTTAGAACCAAAATTGTTATAATAAATTTTCCACAAATAATATTAAACTTTTAAAAGCATTCAAACTCAATAAAGTAAAAAGTACTTCTCTTTAATGATCTTTCAGTTTGATCTTATGAAATTTAAGCTAAATTATGTTTAATAACAACTTAAATTTAAACTCAGATATTGGTCATAAAGCATATGGTCATAAAGCAGATCATGGTCATAAAGCATAGTAATTTCCAATTTATCATTTTATTTTCAAGTACTTTAAATTTACCTTCAGAACAATCTGGACCAGTCCAGTTTTCTTCACAAATACATTGTTGAAGTTCCACATCAAAATGACCATGACTAGAACAGTCTGGCAAACAACGTAATGTATCACTATCAGTTTCACTGCAGTCTGCACCCTTCCATCCTTTTCTGCAAAAACACATGCCATTCATGCATGTCCCATGTCCTGAGCAATCGGGATCTAAGCAATCCACTATTCAAATAAATAAGAAAACGTTACAATGTCAATAATACTAAATATTATACAAAATTATGTAGCATTATAATATAACTAATTTATATTACAGAAAGAATAATCTCATTTTATAAATATGAAAGACCTCATCCATACCAAGTAATAAATACAAATAGTTTCAATATAACATAAAAGTTCTTGTTTCATAAAATATAGAACATCACAAAAATCCACATGAGCTTTAAGACTATTAAGTCTTAAAGCTTATAAAAGCATAATATGGATTTTTGTGACAAAATACATTTGTATTTGTATATTCTATAAATACGTTATATATTCCTGAAGGAGATTTACTTGATCCTCAAACATACTTTATCTTGTCTAAATCAATCTATCCATTTATATTGATGATAAATGGAGAAATTGATTTAAACCTATTGATTTAAACATATGATGGGCATGAAGAGTTAAAAATTATAATGATGATAATAATTTTAAATTAAATTGGTTTTACTTGTATTTTTGATTGTGCAAATGTTATGTTAAAATCCTATTATTAAAAAAATAATTAATTAATTTTTAATACAAATAAATTAAAAATATATATAGACTTTTACAAATAAGAAATATAAGTCATTATTAAAATAAGTTAAGAATATCATCTATATCATAATCATTACCATGTCTTTCATTCATTATTTAATTACTTCAATTTAGCAGATTTTCTTTGTAGGAAATAATAATAATAATGTGAGGACCCGAACAGTGGTCGACTGAGAGGTCCGAATTATGGGTTCGATCGAAAATAAAGAGCTCCTTTTCAGACGATAAGGAAACGGATTAGGTGTCTCGATTGAACAATGCAATTGGTTTTTTTCGGGAAATTAGTTAAACAATGGAAACGGAGAAATTCGAGGAAAACGCGACGAGAGAGAGGATCATATTCAGTCGCTATGTTAACCTCTCCCGCGCCCTCCATTAGGTTTCGAATTGTCACCAGGTGACAATGAGAGACCAATGGAGAGGCGACTGCTGTAAAAAAATCTATAAATTTGTGCGACTCAAGAGACGAAGGTTCTTGGTTCGT
>NW_019384313.1:1113204-1114736 GCF_000671375.1 Centruroides sculpturatus | reverse complement strand
TAGTGTATGGGAGAGATCCCGTGTTTCCATTCGATGTGGTCACCGAACCTAGCCGACCTAGTTACGATGTTAGTGAGAACTATGCGAGTGAACTGAGGTCGAGGTTAGCTTTAGCGCATAGATTAGCGCAGGAACATGCGGAGAAAGCAGCGCAGGACAGGAAGGTGTACCATGATCGCAAAAATAAACCCCATAAGTTTTTACTAGGCGACCGAGTATTTGTGACGGAAGTAGTAGTCCCTACAGGGTTAAAAAGGAAGTTAGCACCTAGATGGCAGGGACCGTATAGGATAATAGCGGAGACCGGTCCAGTCGACTTTGTCGTCCAACATATCCTTACGGGAAAGAAGTTACACACACATGCAAATAGAATGAAACCTGCTGTCGCGCGAATGGAGTTTAAATCCTTTGCCGCCGACGAGATTAGTCGGGAGACAGAGAAATCCGAAAACTCAGTCCCAGCACCACAAACACCCGAAATAATAGACCCCTGGGATGAATTCATCCTAAATTCGATACAACCCGATCAGGCAGAGTCAGCGGAAACGGTAGAAATTAGTCAGCACGCGACCGCGACACAACCGTCGCACAGATACGCTTTGAGGAGTCAGGGACCTCCTTGGGTACTACCCAAAACGCATAGGCTCGGGCAAACGGTGGAACCTCTTCACCGAAACACGGAAGAGGGAGGCGCGTCAACGTCCCATAATTATGTTCAGGAGCGCTTGCCGCCACCTACACCCGTCGGGCTATTTACTCAATGTAAATGGTGAGCTCTTCTGAGGGGAGAGGTCACCATGCAAAAAAAAAAAAAAAAATGTGTTCATACAAACGTTCGGGAGAACAGAATTGTCGCGAAACGAAATCATATTTGTAAATATTCTCCTTGTGGATTCTGAATGTTCAGGATAGAAACGCGTTTTTCAAGTTCCAAACTGTAGAACTGAAAAAAAAAATTTTTTTTTTGTTCAGAAAAACAACTTTGTCACGAATGAAACACTGATGAATTTGTCAAAGGTTGAGTAGTTTATATAATCAAATTTAATGATTAAGAAAATTTCCCCCCAAATACGCGTGCAGGATGATCACAGCCGTCACACTGGGAAAGACGCACAGAAAGCAACGAAAGGAGATGATGAACGACAATCGGAGGAAAACCGAAATTGTTGTCATTGCGTCCGATGTGTCAACAAAAGCCCCTTTAGACAGAAACGACGAAAAATGTAATTGTCTCTGACGGTGAGGTTGGAATTGGAAAGATCTGTCAAGAAAAAATCCGAAGACAGATAAACAAAGATCCACACCGAATCAGAAGACAGACATCGGAAAAAGGGAGCTATGACGAGGATGCCAAACATATTGGTGACTTCCAAACAGAGTATGCACGTACAAGATACGAAAGCATACCGGAAGCGCATGTTACAGCTTTTGCGTTCACTCTGTTGTGACGGAGGAGTCAGATTAGATATTGAATCACTGTTCGTGGTCCTAAACAGAGAAATTGGGCAGGAACACGAATACATTCGATATTC
>NW_019384313.1:1106875-1112000 GCF_000671375.1 Centruroides sculpturatus | reverse complement strand
AAAAAAAAGGACATTTTGGAACATCGTGGAAGCATCGTTCTCTGGGTGCTCCTAGCAATCGACAGATTCGTCGGATCGTCCGCGAGAAGCCGCCGAAAGCCGTAATCAACGCCCCGGGGCCCACCGAGTGTTTCACCGACAGCGTCCATCCACTAGTGACGAAAACCGACTTTTACGAACTTTATTTTGAACTTTATCCGTGCGCTTTGGGGTGCTACCTCGTCTAACAAGTAATCTGTAAGGAAAATTTCTATGTTTAATAAACGGTTATATGGTAAACCTGTCTCAGGAAGTCAGTCTGCGCCCACACGACTGAAAGAACCGCTCGGCTGTCGAACACCTCACCCCTAATCGGCTGGCCTCACAATAAATTCTGATTTCTAATTTTACCATAACTATAGAAAGATCCAAAATTTTTTCCTTCAATTAATACAGTTAAGCTTGGCAAAAGTTATAGCCAAATAAATTATATACTGATAGTTTTAAATTTGTTTTCATAATTAACTTTAATCAAAACAATGGAATTTTAAGAGAGTTGGATTACATGCTTCAAAAGTAAATTTCCACAACAAAATTGTATCCTTAATGTCATTCCTTATTGCATTAAAAGTCAACATTAAAGTATGAATAATCTTTATTTTGTAGTAAAATTGATAAAAATCAAAATTTAATGTTAAAGTCATTTGCAACTTTCATAACAAATTAGAAAAACTTAAAAGCTACACAAAATTTAATCTTGATCAGAGTACAAATAGTTTTAATTACAGTAATATGTCAACAAAGTGAATTAATTATAAAAAACCTATTTTAAAATATATAATAAACTATTATAACCTATAAGTAACATTACACAAAAGATTGAACAAGAAATCTCATCTTAACAAAATTCTATTCATACAACAGCAGAATTTATTAAGGCATTGTTCTTTTTTTTTTTTTTTTTTTTTAAATTATGTTCAAATCCCATTTCAAGCCAAATATCTTTACTTCTATATTTTTAAAACCGGGCAACACAATAGGCACAATAATAAATGCCATTGTTCTTGTTATGAAGAAAAGTAAAATAAACAACAAATATTATATTTAATTCAAATAACCAAATGTGAATAATTTAGAACTGTTTAAATACTACAGAGCTTCGTAAAATGCATAGAAAAATCACAAAATGTGAAATTATCATTGTATTATTATGTTATGGCTGTCTGCCATTTTGTTGTATAATTATACTGAATATAGAATAAGAACTACTTTCTTCTTTCCTATAATTCTTCTTCTTTCTGCTTTTAACACTTTCTTGTCATGTGACAGGAACTGTAATATTCTTGGGTCCTGATTGGCCAATCTCCAGAAGGGACAGGACAAGGGTCCTGCCCGAGGGGATCATTAGATAGAGGTGAGGAGAAAGGACACTTTTGGGTTAGCCATGAGAGAAAGAAGTCACATGAGGGTGACTGGAAAACCATGTATAAGGCAGAAGGCAAAAGAGAGAAAGGGCCAAGATAGACAAGATAGGAATGAAGACAAAGAAATAATTGAGATAGCCGTTCTGGAGAGTTTCAAGGAACCGCCTCGGTACACGTTCAATAATAACTGCTTTGACCCCCCCTTTGGATGCAAATGGATCGTACATTCATCATTCACAAAGTAAGAACCGTCAATATTCACCCAGTTCAGGACCCACAGATCTAACTACCAGATTTCCTAACTAACCTTCCTTCCTTCTTTCTTGTAGTTATAGTATTAGGTTTAAGTTTAATTATAGGTTTCTTAATTTTAATTGGGATTGTATGTATATGTTAAATTTCTCGTGGAAAGATCGAACAAGAGGGGAGACATTGTAATTATATCTGTATATAAGTGTCTCCGTGATGGGCATTCTGTTCTTTGTCAACTCATTCAACTAATAAAGCAGTTTGATCTTTTTTGTCATATTATCACGTGTTTTACACACACACACTTTCACAATGTAACATTTTTTTCCATTACATTACATTAACATCTTTTTATTAATTTATTTCTAACTATATCATATTTAAAAAAAATGCATCTACTGTAATATTACTTACAGAAATGACAACTTTAAATTTAATTATTTTCAAAAAATTTTTGTTATTCAACAAATATTCATAAAAAGTATTGGAAATAATATATTTTCATTAAGATTCGTTTGAGTTTTAATTTGTAAGTTATTACTACTATATTTGAAACTTATTTAAAATGATATTTTAAAATTTTCTGCTGTTATATTCTCATCTTAAATTCTTACATCTTATTCACATTAAATTCAATTTAAACTAAATAATCATTAAAAATATTTCAAATTTACCTTCTTCACAATGTGCTCCTTTGTATCCTAGAAAACAGCGACAATTACCATCCACACAATCTCCACGACCATTACAATCTGACACTTCACATTCATCTTCACGAAGTTGACATTCTTTTCCTTTCCAACCAGGACTACAAGAACATTCTCCTGCTACATACTGACCACGGCCACTACATAAAACAGGACATATCCCTATATGTATATATTAAAAAATTTTTTTAATTTTACAAGTTCTTTAAAAGCCTTTTTAATAAAGTATTTTAAAAGAAGTTATTAAATCATCCAAATATAATCAAATTATAAAATGACATGCAATCTAATACATTCCTTTTTCTAAATTATTTGTTTAATCATTGTTTAATCTGAAAGTTTGATCATCCAAAAATACATCAACAAAAATAATTTTCTTAATGCTGTCTAATCATAAAAATTTAATAAAATTATGATAAGTTATTGCTTTATTAATTTTTTTAATAATATTTGTTCATAATTTTAAATGTTAATAAAGAAAAACTTCAAAATTTTTTCATGCAAATTTTATAATTAAATTAAATTAAAAACTGTTTTCCAAAATTAAAACTCTAATAAATTTACTTTTAAATTATCAAACAATCACCAATTAAACAAAATCATATGTAATAAATGTCAATATTTCATATTAACTAACTTTATTACTAAACTGACTTAAAATCATTTTAATTAAAGAAAAAGCAATTCTAAAATAGAAAATTATTATATTTTTAATTGAAGAATTTTTCAATAACAAAAACAATTAAAGTTATTTTTTAATATTATAATTATTATTTTATTTTTATTTAAATTATTATGTTTTTGGCTTTATTTTTAAATTATTATTAAAAATATTTTTATATTTTGTTTTAATAATAAATTATCATCAAAACAAAACTTATTAATAATTTAATACATACTAATTAATTTGATAATAATTTATTAAATTTGCCATTTGTTATAATTACACTATTAACTGTTTATTGTTATTATGATTAAATTCACTAAAAAATAAATTAAAAATTCATAATCATCTGAAATACTGTTTCAACAAACACTACAACAAACACATTATTCACGTTAATTGGAATTTACATTATTTATTTATCATAACTTTTATGAACATTATAACTAAATAAATAAGGTAAACTAATTAAGCAGTTAAATAAATATTATGTCTGAAATATTTTCAAAATTTATATTATTTTTAATTGGAATCATTATCTATTGATTAAAAAATTTGAAAAAATGTATCAAATGACAGTAATTAGATTATACAGAAATAACTCAAATACAATCAAGTTAATACACTAACTAAATTCTGCATGAAACATCTCATTTAAAAACCAGTTATTTAATAACATTTTCTGAATAAAACTTATGTTGAAGAAAGAAGTTTAAAGCTTATGTTGTATATATGTTATTTTTCATAATTAATTGTTGTTTGTTAATGTTCAGAGTCAGTGTATTTCCAATAGATATAAAAATTTCTCAAAGAAACTCCAAATTCTAGAAAGAAACTTATGGTTAGTTTACTTCAAATGCTTAAATTATGGATTTCTTAAAGAAGACTTGTTGCTATTTTAAGATTTAACATAAAAGAAATTATAAGTTATGAAAAAATTTGGGGGTGTTCTGTCTAGTGATTCATGGAGCAGTACGATCAGTCATACACCCACATGATGCAAATACTGGCTCATGATAAAATTTCCTGCTTAATGTACAAAGTAAATATTATGTGAAGCCAAGACTGTCTGATAGGTAAACAGCATCTGTTGAGGCCAGACTTGATTAAAAATTTCTCTTATCTTTGTGTGAGACCAAATGTTATGATTCTATGATTATTTATAGCCTGCTATCAAATAGAAATAAACATTAATTCTTATGAAAAAAAACAAATACAGGTAGTCCTCGGTTTATGCTGCAGTTCCATTCCTACAAAAGCCGGTGCAAATCGAATCAACGTAAAACAAACCCATATTTACACTGAGGTATAGGGTTAGGTTCGGTTCCACATAAGTGAAAAAATAATTTTGTTTATTAATACAATATAATACAAAGTACAAATAAATTTAATTTTTAAAATGTATTTTATTATAAAATAAAGTTAAATGTTTTTATTAAAATTTTAGTTTCGGATCTCTCACATTTTTCGGAAAAAGTATCAATCTTTAATTGTTTACATTTTTGTTTTCTTTCATTGAGAATTTCGGAATATGGTTGAGTGGATGCGATGATGATCCTTTTTACATTCGCACTTCGCTCCCAATCATTGTCTAACTCACAAAGTTCAATCGTCAAACTTTCCATAGTCAAAAGGATATGTTAACCCAGCGTAGAGCTACAGACGAGCAGAGACACTGATTGGTCGACCACCTGTTGCCGTAGCGCATATGTAAGATCAGTTTGAGCAGGAAAATTAAGGAGAGATAGATATCGTCTGGCTGACGAGAAGTAGATTTGTCTCACTAACAACAGTTTGTGATCGCCGGAAGTGCTACTGCGTCGTAAGGTGTTTTCCTGAATGAACTGATATGGGATAAATTCAATGGCACTATGGATTCGGATGCCATTTATTGACTATTAAGTTTGATAACTTGACTCGTGGGTACCTAAACGTTTAGTATTTTAATATTAATTTAATGCAAATGTATACATACCCAATAATATTAAACAGAAAAAATAATCTTTGTAAATAAAATAAAATAAAAATCTTTAAATAAAAATCTTTGTTTTAACGAATGTACAATGTCGCGGCTCGGTAAATACGTCAACACTGAAACGAAA
>NW_019384313.1:1095740-1102314 GCF_000671375.1 Centruroides sculpturatus | reverse complement strand
ACGTAGTCTGTCCAAAATTGGTAACCACCATTTATTCACTTCTTGTGTTCCAGAATACAAACATTTGCCAGAATACCAGTGCATTTTCCTCAGTAGATATAAAGCTCAAAAATCCCAGAGTGGTAAGGATGGAAAGAAAAACAAAGATGTCTGTAAGATCCACCAGTTCCAATTTTAACTTTGTAATTTTAATTGGATATTTTCTGTTTTTTTAAAGGAATGTTTTTAGTTTTTAAACTTGATGGCCAAGCAGCCTAAAAAGAAAGGTCAGGACATCAAATGTTTGTATTCTGGAACACAAGAACTGAATAAATGGTGGTTATCAATTTCTGACAGACTATGTCTTCAAATTAATTTTCATTGTTAGGCTTGTCATCTTATGGCATTCAAAAAATGAATAGTATCTTACAGCAAAATATTGTATAAACATTAAAAATCAGTCCCACAAAATACTCCCACTAAACTCCCCACAGTCACTTTAATTTCCCACTAAATTTACGGAAATCTGTCATCTCGGCAATATTGATTATTAGCAACTGCAGTGCACTTGGATGTTTTGATCAGAAGTCCAACTTGTGTTTTGTTGCATCTTTAACAGTTGACTCTATGCTGTCAAATTTGTTCATGTGCCATTAAATGCTTCTTACTTTTAATAATCAAGCAATCTCCTTAATCCAATACTGTTCCAATTCCATATACAGGTACTCATTAACTTATGACTTCTGCGACTTACAATTGATTGAAATTATGACAACAGTGAATGCTGACTGGTATGTCTAGCAACAACTTGATTTGGCAAGCTATGTGCAGCTGACTATATGATAATTTGTGATGATGAATGATAATATGTTCTGTATAAAATTTTATTTTGGTTCTTGCAAAGAGATGACAACAGCATACATACCAACTGTTCACTTTTTGGACAAACAGTTTGTCTTTCCCTCCTCTGTTTGCCCTGTAGCCCACCTTCCAGAAATGTTTGCCCTTTATTACTTTTGAGTGTTTTTAATAATTTCTATGACCATAACTTCTTTTAGTATTCCTCAATTTTAAACATGAACTACTTCATGTCATATTTAAAACTACACCATTAACTAATAATGTGTTAAACATTTAACATGTTATTGTTATTGCTACGAATTTTTAAATAAAAAAACAACACATTATTTTTAATGCCAGTATATGTGAAATATTTTAAATTCATATAACAATATAAAAAACTTCATAAAGTTCTCAAAATGATTCTGCAGCATTGTCATTTTACATTGAATGGTTTGTTTCATCAGCATGTGTGTGTTCTTCAATAAAATCATTCACTTTTTTTTATATCAAACTATAAAAATTAGTGAAAACTTTAAATATGAAATAAAATTAAATATTAATTCCACTACTAAACACCAGTAGTTGATCACGGGCCTGTGTCTGATCAATGAGGCTGTCTGTATGAAGTTTTCCAGATTTTCTTCACATCTCTAAAATCTAAATTGAGACTAGTTTCTCTAGAAAGTCCTCCCAGGAAGCAGTCAGTGTGGCAGATCACAAAATGTTATGTTTCCTTATTCTAGCAATCTAATCTAAAAAAATTAAGTGAACTCAAATAGAAACCAAAAAGAACCAGAAAAACCACTTATATTAGCCACTGACCCAGTCACAAAGATTCCATCCAAATAATAGTCTGTCCCAGTTTCTGTCTGCAATAATTTCCCAAATAAGAACTTATATTTTGCATGCAATATTTTGTGTATGCAGTATTCACATTGGCACAACTAGCAACTTATAAATAGCATCTCACTATTATATAATTTATTTATTACTTTGTATATTCTTATACACATCAATTCCTAAAAAAATTTTTTTCTACTAAATTATTTCTATTATCTTTAAATTTTGAGGTTCTTTTGCAATGGTTCATATATATTTTTGATATGTAGAATTCTGTTGACATTGTTATTTTCCAATGTTTATAAAGTTTGAATGCATTTATTCTTGATAAAATCAGTCAAGCAGTCAAGACATAAAACATTCACAAAACATTATCTTATTTTCTTTTTAAAGGCTTCAGATATAATGTAAACAGAGTTTCTGCAATTAATGTCCTTATCAATAAATCATTAATTAAAATCAAAATTCACTGAATCATTATCAATGAATTTTTGTACTACTGCTTTTTACCTATCAAATAAGCAAGCAAAGACTAGGAACTACTTTATTTAAAGTAGTTATAAACAAAATAATTTCAGTAATTACAATAATTTTTTAGCTTGCTTGTTTTAGTCATTGAGTTAGTCTGACAGTTAAAAGTATGAATTTAAATATTAAAATCATTATCTATAAGTTTTACTTTATATCTTCCTCATTTATTTTTTAAAAATTTCAAAATATAATTTGGAATTAATAAGTTTTTGTTTTCCTAATATACTATTTAAAATAACTGTAATTCCTATAAATAAATTACATTATTCTGATAGTTTCCATACTATTTATAAAATTCTGTTAAAATATTTTATATTGATTTTGTAATGTGTTTCTCTTAATTCATATGATTTGTATACCATTAGTAATTGATTTTTATAAGAATATTCTATAAATACCAAATTGCTATTTTCACAGTTTCAATTTCATAGATAAACTTTACATTTAAGTAAGTATAGTATATTTTTATATTTAAAAAAAAATTTTTTTAAATTATATTGTTAAAGATAATAGTTTTTCATCTGTTTTGAAAAACTTTAATTGAATATATTTATCTTCTTTTGTTTATGAAATAATTCAAGCCATCTTTAAAATTTAAAATATCATAGTAGTACCTGTGACAATTGGAACAAAATCAATTTCTTGAGGATTATCTCCATCATTATATACAGAAATATACCATAAACCTCTGTCTAAAAACTGCACAAATTCCATGCTGAAGTACGTATCCTAAAAAAAAAATTAAAAATGAATGTGTAAATAATATCTAATACATTATACATGAAAATAAGATGTTATTATTAGATATAGATTTAAGAAGTATTTTCTATGCTTCTACTGTATCAATGATGATCAATTAGCATATTATAAAATTTTTAATTAATAAAATGGAAAATTTAAATTAATAGGGTTTCATACTTTGCAGGTAAAAATAAATTTAATACATTCAATATGTATTAATAAAAAAAAACTAATAAAATAAGGAAAATTCATAGAACTCAATAATACATTAATATAAGAAAATTTAGTTCATGATAATATATAAAAAATTCAATAACAAAAAGTTGCTATGATTGAATAAATCCTTTTGCATAATATTCAAGAAAGCATTTTCAGATATTACATTCAAACAAAAAGGAATGTTTATTAAAATATAATTTATTAACTTCTAATAAAATTTATCATATATTGTAAATGTTTAACATATAAATGAACTTGTGGCATTTCATATATATAATATGTATCCTTATATCTATAATTATTTTGAATTTTTTCATTGCCAAGTTTTACATACTTTCTAAATTTTATTTTATCATATATTTAATAGATATGATAAGTATTTTTGTATACTTTATCCTTATAAAAGTAATATAACCAGTGGTTGTTCATGATAAACACTGTAGAACTGCAGCACCCCTAAAGCAAAATAAAATCAAAATAATATCTCTATTTTTATTACACAGTAATTATATAAATTATTATACATGTTTAAAATTAATTTTTTCATCAAAACCAATACTATTCAAAACAGTATATGAAATAAAAATGATTCTATTAAGACAGTTTGTATCATATGCCTTCCTGCAACAATATTGTTAGACAGTACAATGCCATCTCCTAAGACTAATTTCCACTTGTTTGGTCACTGTTTCTCATGAATCATAATATGAAATGCTTCAGACAGCAGTGCTGTTGCAAACAGTGTGACCACTTCACAGGAATTGCTTAGTGATAAGTAAGCTAAAGCAGGTAGTCTGTGCCCTCTAAATGTTAATATGAAAAAGACAAAAATTTTGAATCTTAAATTAATTTAATTTAATTANGTCAATACTGAAACGAAAATCAGTCTGGTATAGGGAAAATCGGGGAATTACACAGCAAAATCGCAAATTGTGCAGCGGTGTTATTGTGAATCGGCATAAATTGAACCGGCATAAACTGAGGGCTACCTGTAATAATAATAATGCATGATCTGAAATACATATTTTCTAATGAATAACAAAAAACATTGTACAATGATCAACAAACAGACTTGTAATAATTCCAGTTGCAAAAAGCAAATTGTGAATTTTCTGGAGATCAGTTGAACTCTGGTATCATGGTATCATGATCACCTAGGGTGGAAAGCAGAAATACAATAATTATGTCATTTAATCCAAAGCATAAACTTTTAGGAAAACAATGAAAGTCTTGTATAATTATGAACCATGATATGCAAATCGACCAACAACAATTGTAATGGATGAACCAAAGCATAAATTTTCAAAAGAGCATCAAAACTCTGAAATATTGCTTAACTAGAAGCTTCAGCTGTATTGCCTTGGAGCATATCATTATAAAAGTGCAACAATTCTGACATGTGATCTGAGCCAATAATTAACTATAAAACTTTCATGACACAATAGCACAATGTTTTCATCCTATTTCTAAAACACATACACTAGTTAAACATGATTTGCCATTGGGAGTTATCACAGGAATATGAACAAAAAAATATAATAATAAAAAAGGTATTGTAATTATTGAAATATAACTAAAATAGATGGAGAAGTGTGAATAATTGCTTGTATTCAACTATGATGATGTGTGTCGCACATGACAGTTTGAACTGCTCCATTCATTGCCGCACAGAATATCTCCAAAATTTACTCACAATTAAATACTTGAATACTAGTCTATTTTGGACATTATCTTTCTGAATTAATTTTTATGCAAACATATATATTGTTTAATATTTTGGTAAGTGACTTTTTGTGCATAGGTATGAGTACTTTTTTAACTGCATGTAAATTATAGAGCTAATTATGTTGTCCAGTTTAGTGAGGACAGTGAAATTAAATTTATGATTAATGAGTTTTTAAATTAAAAATGATCTTAATAAATAATTTAAAAACTCTCTGTCAGCAGAACTTTCAGGTTGTCCTTAGCAGTAAAGGTTTATTAAAAAAAAACAATATACATACATACATACATACATACATACAAACAACACTTATCATCATGATATAAAATCATGGAACAAAAACTAACTTATTCAGTAACAACATCTTAAATACCTGGAGGCAATTGAAATCTATTGACCACTTAACGATGGAGTGGGTATTACTTTCAAAAAAACAGACACACTGTCTATAGCATGTGTGTCATCCTCATGCATATTGCCAGTCTCTGCCATAAAAAAAAAAAAAAATTCTTTTGCTTATAATTATCTTTGTGTATATATACATATTTTGCCAATGTAATTAATGTAAACAATTGTCGCGATTGCTGTACGCACAGTTTTATATGTGTTTTGGGCAGTTTTTGTGTGGCAGCACGGTGTTGGTGGTGGAGGTGTTATGTATAGTGGGGAACCGGAAACGAGGCATTCTGATTCCTGGCATTCAGGTGTGAAGGTGTGTCCTTCGATTTGTCTTGTGTAGGCTCTTTGTGTAAGCTGCCATATGCCAGGCCTAAGCTGACCTCTCGTATTGTGTTCTGATATAAATATATTTTTAGTACATAAAATTTGTTTGATCCTATATCGTACTCATCCCATCCTTTCGTGGCAATCATTTTCATTCACCCCCTGCAAATATCATCCCTCAGATATTCACAGATCCCACACATGGCATGCCATTTTTGAACTCTCGTAAAGTGTTCTCAGATACACACCTCACTAGATGTCACAGATACCAGTTCATGTTAATGATAATTTAAATTAAATATATTATTTGTGTCAAAATAAATAATTATTTGGAAATTAATTTATGTCATTATAAAAAATTCTTTAATAATATACATATATATTCTGTTCAGGATATAATTTTAAATTATAAGCGTAATATGTTCCATTTACAATGTCAATTGGAACATGTAAAATGCATTTGATTTTTATTTGTAGCCATTTTTGTTCTGTGATATATAACTGATGATGTCTATTTTAAATGGATGAAAACGTTATTAATAAATAAAGAAAATATTTACTAACATAGTTGCTGGTATTGGTTTAGTTGTCTGTGACTACTTATTTTTTCACAAACAGATTGGGGTTTTTTCCATTGTTTTGTATTTAAACATTATGTTTTTATTTTGATATATGTAAAAAGAATAAACTGTGATAATTGATTTTATTTTATTTTCATTTATTTTATTTAATTAAAACTAAATGATATAAGCAGAAATAAAGATCATATAGATATATAATCTTTATAATATATACAGTCAACCACCCTATAACACTGTTGATTATTCCATTTTATATGAATTCCATGTTGTACGAGTCACTTAGATTTTACAAATACGTGAACCGTTTACAGCCCGGCACACGTATTTGTAAAATCTAAGTGACTCGTACAACATGGAATTCATATAAAACGGAATAATCAACAGTGTTATAGGG
>NW_019384313.1:998039-1094371 GCF_000671375.1 Centruroides sculpturatus | reverse complement strand
ACGTAGTCTGTCCAAAATTGGTAACCACCATTTATTCACTTCTTGTGTTCCAGAATACAAACATTTGCCAGAATACCAGTGCATTTTCCTCAGTAGATATAAAGCTCAAAAATCCCAGAGTGGTAAGGATGGAAAGAAAAACAAAGATGTCTGTAAGATCCACCAGTTCCAATTTTAACTTTGTAATTTTAATTGGATATTTTCTGTTTTTTTAAAGGAATGTTTTTAGTTTTTAAACTTGATGGCCAAGCAGCCTAAAAAGAAAGGTCAGGACATCAAATGTTTGTATTCTGGAACACAAGAACTGAATAAATGGTGGTTATCAATTTCTGACAGACTATGTCTTCAAATTAATTTTCATTGTTAGGCTTGTCATCTTATGGCATTCAAAAAATGAATAGTATCTTACAGCAAAATATTGTATAAACATTAAAAATCAGTCCCACAAAATACTCCCACTAAACTCCCCACAGTCACTTTAATTTCCCACTAAATTTACGGAAATCTGTCATCTCGGCAATATTGATTATTAGCAACTGCAGTGCACTTGGATGTTTTGATCAGAAGTCCAACTTGTGTTTTGTTGCATCTTTAACAGTTGACTCTATGCTGTCAAATTTGTTCATGTGCCATTAAATGCTTCTTACTTTTAATAATCAAGCAATCTCCTTAATCCAATACTGTTCCAATTCCATATACAGGTACTCATTAACTTATGACTTCTGCGACTTACAATTGATTGAAATTATGACAACAGTGAATGCTGACTGGTATGTCTAGCAACAACTTGATTTGGCAAGCTATGTGCAGCTGACTATATGATAATTTGTGATGATGAATGATAATATGTTCTGTATAAAATTTTATTTTGGTTCTTGCAAAGAGATGACAACAGCATACATACCAACTGTTCACTTTTTGGACAAACAGTTTGTCTTTCCCTCCTCTGTTTGCCCTGTAGCCCACCTTCCAGAAATGTTTGCCCTTTATTACTTTTGAGTGTTTTTAATAATTTCTATGACCATAACTTCTTTTAGTATTCCTCAATTTTAAACATGAACTACTTCATGTCATATTTAAAACTACACCATTAACTAATAATGTGTTAAACATTTAACATGTTATTGTTATTGCTACGAATTTTTAAATAAAAAAACAACACATTATTTTTAATGCCAGTATATGTGAAATATTTTAAATTCATATAACAATATAAAAAACTTCATAAAGTTCTCAAAATGATTCTGCAGCATTGTCATTTTACATTGAATGGTTTGTTTCATCAGCATGTGTGTGTTCTTCAATAAAATCATTCACTTTTTTTTATATCAAACTATAAAAATTAGTGAAAACTTTAAATATGAAATAAAATTAAATATTAATTCCACTACTAAACACCAGTAGTTGATCACGGGCCTGTGTCTGATCAATGAGGCTGTCTGTATGAAGTTTTCCAGATTTTCTTCACATCTCTAAAATCTAAATTGAGACTAGTTTCTCTAGAAAGTCCTCCCAGGAAGCAGTCAGTGTGGCAGATCACAAAATGTTATGTTTCCTTATTCTAGCAATCTAATCTAAAAAAATTAAGTGAACTCAAATAGAAACCAAAAAGAACCAGAAAAACCACTTATATTAGCCACTGACCCAGTCACAAAGATTCCATCCAAATAATAGTCTGTCCCAGTTTCTGTCTGCAATAATTTCCCAAATAAGAACTTATATTTTGCATGCAATATTTTGTGTATGCAGTATTCACATTGGCACAACTAGCAACTTATAAATAGCATCTCACTATTATATAATTTATTTATTACTTTGTATATTCTTATACACATCAATTCCTAAAAAAATTTTTTTCTACTAAATTATTTCTATTATCTTTAAATTTTGAGGTTCTTTTGCAATGGTTCATATATATTTTTGATATGTAGAATTCTGTTGACATTGTTATTTTCCAATGTTTATAAAGTTTGAATGCATTTATTCTTGATAAAATCAGTCAAGCAGTCAAGACATAAAACATTCACAAAACATTATCTTATTTTCTTTTTAAAGGCTTCAGATATAATGTAAACAGAGTTTCTGCAATTAATGTCCTTATCAATAAATCATTAATTAAAATCAAAATTCACTGAATCATTATCAATGAATTTTTGTACTACTGCTTTTTACCTATCAAATAAGCAAGCAAAGACTAGGAACTACTTTATTTAAAGTAGTTATAAACAAAATAATTTCAGTAATTACAATAATTTTTTAGCTTGCTTGTTTTAGTCATTGAGTTAGTCTGACAGTTAAAAGTATGAATTTAAATATTAAAATCATTATCTATAAGTTTTACTTTATATCTTCCTCATTTATTTTTTAAAAATTTCAAAATATAATTTGGAATTAATAAGTTTTTGTTTTCCTAATATACTATTTAAAATAACTGTAATTCCTATAAATAAATTACATTATTCTGATAGTTTCCATACTATTTATAAAATTCTGTTAAAATATTTTATATTGATTTTGTAATGTGTTTCTCTTAATTCATATGATTTGTATACCATTAGTAATTGATTTTTATAAGAATATTCTATAAATACCAAATTGCTATTTTCACAGTTTCAATTTCATAGATAAACTTTACATTTAAGTAAGTATAGTATATTTTTATATTTAAAAAAAAATTTTTTTAAATTATATTGTTAAAGATAATAGTTTTTCATCTGTTTTGAAAAACTTTAATTGAATATATTTATCTTCTTTTGTTTATGAAATAATTCAAGCCATCTTTAAAATTTAAAATATCATAGTAGTACCTGTGACAATTGGAACAAAATCAATTTCTTGAGGATTATCTCCATCATTATATACAGAAATATACCATAAACCTCTGTCTAAAAACTGCACAAATTCCATGCTGAAGTACGTATCCTAAAAAAAAAATTAAAAATGAATGTGTAAATAATATCTAATACATTATACATGAAAATAAGATGTTATTATTAGATATAGATTTAAGAAGTATTTTCTATGCTTCTACTGTATCAATGATGATCAATTAGCATATTATAAAATTTTTAATTAATAAAATGGAAAATTTAAATTAATAGGGTTTCATACTTTGCAGGTAAAAATAAATTTAATACATTCAATATGTATTAATAAAAAAAAACTAATAAAATAAGGAAAATTCATAGAACTCAATAATACATTAATATAAGAAAATTTAGTTCATGATAATATATAAAAAATTCAATAACAAAAAGTTGCTATGATTGAATAAATCCTTTTGCATAATATTCAAGAAAGCATTTTCAGATATTACATTCAAACAAAAAGGAATGTTTATTAAAATATAATTTATTAACTTCTAATAAAATTTATCATATATTGTAAATGTTTAACATATAAATGAACTTGTGGCATTTCATATATATAATATGTATCCTTATATCTATAATTATTTTGAATTTTTTCATTGCCAAGTTTTACATACTTTCTAAATTTTATTTTATCATATATTTAATAGATATGATAAGTATTTTTGTATACTTTATCCTTATAAAAGTAATATAACCAGTGGTTGTTCATGATAAACACTGTAGAACTGCAGCACCCCTAAAGCAAAATAAAATCAAAATAATATCTCTATTTTTATTACACAGTAATTATATAAATTATTATACATGTTTAAAATTAATTTTTTCATCAAAACCAATACTATTCAAAACAGTATATGAAATAAAAATGATTCTATTAAGACAGTTTGTATCATATGCCTTCCTGCAACAATATTGTTAGACAGTACAATGCCATCTCCTAAGACTAATTTCCACTTGTTTGGTCACTGTTTCTCATGAATCATAATATGAAATGCTTCAGACAGCAGTGCTGTTGCAAACAGTGTGACCACTTCACAGGAATTGCTTAGTGATAAGTAAGCTAAAGCAGGTAGTCTGTGCCCTCTAAATGTTAATATGAAAAAGACAAAAATTTTGAATCTTAAATTAATTTAATTTAATTATACATTAATTATTATATTCAATTAAAAAACTATATTTTATTATAAATATATAGTTTGTTATGTAAAGTAGTAGTAGTTACTCAGCATCCCACACTAGACAGAGATGAACTACTGTTAAATATGACATAAAACATCAATAAATGTACTTGCTAAATGCAATATTAAAATGTTGAGTAAAAATTCTTAACCTAGAAAAACATTTAAATTTATTAATTTTTATTTTATTTGCATCTTGTATTCATTGTAAATTTTTCCAAGTATATTAAAAAACACCATGTATATTCATCTACTATAATCAGTTCATATTAACAACTTTAAAATTAATATGTTTTTAATATTTGTACAATAATATAAAATTACCTTTATTATTTTGGATATTTTGCTTTCAAGTCAATAATTTAAAATAATTTTTCTAACTTTATTGAGATTTAATTTAACATTTTTTTAATACAAAACCCAAAAATGACAAGAATGTTGCACTGAAAATATAAAAATACTAAATAAACACAAACTAAATTCAACAATATAACAACACTTAAAACAGTTTTTACAGAATATTTTCTAGAAAATATTTTTAAAAAACATAAATAAAATTGTATCAAACTTTTTAGTTTTAAAAGATAATTTTATCAGATAAAATGTTTCATGACAATAAGACATTCTTTGAAATTATCATTGTCATTGGTATCATCATAAAGCTATTATTAGAAATAAAAATTTTATAAGCTTGCATTTTTATTTATTTACGAAAATAATTTTAGAAGTATTTAAAAAATAACTTGTATTAAGATTAGTTTAATTTCCATTTAAGATTTTTATCACAACAATAAAAACATTAATTTTTAATAAAATATCTATTTATACTTATATTTATAAAGTGTGTATGAGCATATATGTATATACTTTATTTTTTAATATAATAATACAAGGTACGTTCCATAAGTAATGAGACCAAATTCATAAAAAATCATTTGTTGAACATATTTTTACAATTAGTCAAAAATCTTCGAAATAGTACCCTCCTGCATCGATACACTTGTTGAAGGTGGTGTTTCTGGGCTTGGAAGACATTCTGGAAGGCCTTCTCCAGAATGTCCTTTAGAGCTGATGTAACATAAGCCTTGATGTTTTCAATCGTGTCCCAATGTTTCCTTTTATGCAGGCATATAAAATTATATAATTATTTCCATATGAAAACAGGAATATTTTGGAATACCATATTTAGGCTGCACTTTTTTATCCTAAATTTTTTGTCCAACATTGGAATGTGGTCTATACTTGAGATGATTAAAATTTTTAATTGTTTTAAAAGTATTTAAGCAATTTATTATTATTAATTGTCTTCACATAGTTAGGACTTGTAGCAAGATTATTTAGGTCACCAAGGGTGAGAAAAAGAGAAAAGCATAAAGAAAAAGTAAAAAAGAAGAAAAGAAGGGCACTGTCTGAGGTCCCAACTAAGCAATAATGCTACAGGACTATAAAAATTATAATCAATGTCTTCATTTGAAACTGACAGCTATTTATGTTCTTCACTTGAAACTTCACTGTCATAACAAGCATCTCTTGAGTCTTCATTCTCAGATGATGCAAGAGACACTGGATCATCTGACCTGTCCATCATGTTGGAAATGGATGTAACTTTGAAACTTTTGGTCACATTTCTTCTGGTATTAGTTTCCATAAAGGTATTAGTTCCACAATCCATTTGCACATCGTGGACAGGAACAGTTTTCTTAGCCTCCTGGTCAGCAGTGGACCTCCAATCATGGTAGAAATGTCACAGGTGAGCTTTAAAAGGACAGTTGATGGCTACATCAAGTGGTTGCAGCATTCCAGTCATCCCTCCTGGTATCACAACCATGTCACTTCTCTTTTCCATTATCTACTTTTTCACATTTTTGATCAGATGACCTCAGAAGCTGTCAACAACCAAAATAGACTGCTGATGTAACAGTGCACCTGGATGCCAAAAACCACACTGACTTCAGCCAATCCACATAGAGTTCTTCTGTCATCCAGCGTTGATCTTGAACTTGTACCAATATTCTATGCAGTAGTGTTTCTTTTGGCAGGGTTTTATGCTTAAAAATGATATAAGGTGGCAGCTTGTTTCCATCATCAGTGATGCATTAAAATACAAGCATCACTGCTTTTCTGCTCCTGCTGTTCATACCAGAACTGTTTTTCACCTGCCTGATTGACTGCAGTATCACTTGCATATCAAAGAAGACAGGAGTTTTGTCAGCATTACCTATTGTCCTTAAGTCATAACTGTGTGTCTTTCTTAATCTGAGGACATGTTTCTGAAATATGAGCAGTTTCTCTTTGTATGTGTCAGGGAAGCTGCTGCACCATTGAAGTTTAACGCCAAATCACAAGCTTATGTTGTGCCATAAAACAACTTGCTCAGCCATATCTTCCCTTAAAGTCACTTTCAGGAATTTTCATATTTTGAGCAATCCTTTGGGCTTCAAACTGAATTACATAGGCTGTTTTTTTCAAGCTCTGATGGTCCATAAAACAAAGACAAGTGTAAATAACAAAGACTTGTTATTTACACTTGTCTTTGTTTTATGGACCATTGGAGCTTGAAAAAGAAACTGCCCTCATATTTCAACAGATACACAAAAATCAATTTACCCAAATTTCATGGATATATCTCAACAGATTTGATTCAGACTATTTCACTGTCTTTCTGTGAAACAATTGCCAATTTTGTGATGTTTTCTCAGCAGAATCCTTTGTTTGGATCCATTGTTACACATTTTTTTTTGTCTACATCAAACTTCCTTCCTGCTGCTCGATTTCTATTTTCTTGTGCATAATGAATAACTTACAATTTAAACTTCACTGTGTAACTCACTCTCACTCAACCCATATTTAACATGCACTGAGCAAGCACTCAACAATAACCATTAACCATCACTTCATCCCTGTTTGCACTGTTGCCATATTGTTAAGATATATGAAGGTGCGCAAGAATCCCCGGAAGGACAATGACACAGAAATATGAGAAATTACAAAATTTATTTTCAACCAGACAGCAATTACACAAAACTTGCCCTATATATGCTCAGGCAATAACATAGAAACAAAGGAACCGAATCTCTGCTCGACCTCACACGTGTACAGCGGGGAACAAAGGCCTTATGCACATGGTGTTGCACGACTGAGGCGGGTTCGCGACAATAGAACACTTTTACAATATTAATAACTACGGTTATATTCTAACTTACAAACTAAGGTTAAAACTATGGAAGAATGATAGGATAGCATAGACAATAAGAGGTATATAAATGTTCGACAAAAGGGTACCCGGGATAACAGTATATGATATTTCCCTGTTGGAGAGGGGAATTGTATTCCAGTCCTACGATGTATATAACTCTTGATCGGGATCTTCTCTCTTCTTTCGTTGATAGATACGTCCTGCGTCACCCTTCTCTACGCATGAAAAATTTTCTCTTGTCCATGAACACCGTCCGTTCGCTGGCTCGTCTACTTCCTGACTGGCTCACTTTCTCCCCTGTTTACCTCGGGGCAAACACTCCCTTCCTTGCCTCATTCTCATAACGGTGTCACCCCCCTCCAACGAACAGGAAGTGAAGGATGGAAAGATCGAAAAACGAGAAAACAAAGAACACAAAGAAGAATATTTAATACTAGAGTTACGACTAGCGCGTATACAATAATATGGCGTCTCGCCACAATATTACTGTATATCCATGTCTCTACTCTCATCCCTTGGCAAAATTCTAAGATTTTTATTTTTTCCAAATATATCATTTCATAAACAGGGTGAGGCTTATACATATGTAAATATGGTAAGTATACAAAAAAGAAAAACTGGCAAGAGCTTTTGCACAACTTTTCCTGGAACTCATAATATACAAAATTAAATTTATCTGTAATGTCATCTTTTATGATTTTATTAAAAAATAATTTTTATATTATTAATTATTATAAAAAGGCAAAAGACTTATTTTTGCAGTAGAAGGGAGTTTTTAATTAAATAAATTATAAATTTGAATTACAAGTAAAACTTTCATCAAGTCTGACCCTATATGACATATGATAAATGAACCCCCTCTCTCTCTCTCCATGTCATGATCTTTACCTAAAAAAATTTAATAACCCCAATGCCCTGTATATTATGGGGATTCAGGCTATTAAAGAAATAAACTTACCAAGTTTCAAAATTTTTGGTTTATCCAGTTCTGAGATATAATGCAAATTAGACAACCATACATACATGATTTTGTAAGGTTTTTTTTCCTTACATTTTTGTGCTCCTGGAGTACCAAAATATTGAGAAATGCAAAATACCACGGAGGTCAAAATGTAACCAATTACAATTCTTTCCTTATGTTGCATTCAATAACAGCAACGAAAGTAAAAATTATAGAACAAATTTAATAAGTTTTAACTTGTAATTCTGAAAATAAATACAAATACTAAAAACAAAATATCATCATAAAATAATTAATATAATATATGTTACTACTGAATGTTTTTTATAATGAAATTTGCATGCAATGAAATTTGAAATATGCATAGATCTACTTTTGATTTTATACATTTTTCTGGTTTAAAATTCAATGTGACATTTATCTTTAAAACTATGTAATGATTTAAAAATTATGATTACAAGATATATAAATAACATTTTTGCAGAAAATGTCATTTATAAATATTTTGATAATTTGGGTTTCTTGTCTATATACATCATTGTTTTTGCAAACTTTTCCACTAATACTAATATAGTTATAAATTTCCATGTATTTTTTCTATTCCTTAAATTTTTAGAATTCTAAAACCATTTTTAAAAGGCTTATTAATAATTTTGAGTCTTTTCATTCTAAACATTTAATACAGAATAACATAATAATGTAATACTATTCTAAATTAAATTTAAAAAATAATAAAATATCACAATAAATAATGCTGCAATAAAATAGAAAATTATATTAATTTAAAAGAAAAGTTTTAAAATTTGAATGTATAACTAATGGCCTTTTCATTAAATATATGTAAATATTCATATTAAAATGAATTATTCAATATATTACCTTTGCTGACCTTAAAGTCCTCCTCTGTTTAGTATTTAAAATTTCTACAAAGTCATATCTTGTATGTGATGGAATTCCATTACGACGTCCGTATATACCAATACTGGCACCCTCTGGTACCGAATAATTAAATTTAACCAAAGAGGGACTATTTTGAAGAAACTGAATATTCCAATGACCAAATGATGAAATTTTTTGAGTGTATTTTTTTCCAATTTGAACTTCTGAAAATGATTCACCAACGGGAGGCATTGTTTGTGAAGGCAAAGAAGAAGGACCTAAAATATTAACAAATNTACATTTCCATCAAACTTATATTACTGAATAAAAATTTTATATAATTTATAATTAAATTTATAAAAGTCTTATACTCTACTTACTATTGGAACAGGATTCTCCAGCATAATCAGCATCACATACACAGCTACCTACAACACATACTCCATGACCATGGCAATCATAAGGACAAGGTAAACTGGATTCATCTAGAATAAAAATATATCAGTTATACACAGAAAATAAATATTAATATTTACTCTTAATTAAACAAAATAATGATTAAATAGAAATAAACAGTAATATATTTTTTGAAGCATTTATTTCAAAACAAATTAATAATTCAGTACAATCTTGGTAGTTTGACACATTCAGTAATCTGACATTAGTGGACTTTTTGGTAATACCATCACTGTTGTCAAGTCATACATGTTTCCACAAGTTCAAACTCTAGTTCCCATTAAATTTGAACACATTCCCACTAAACATGGCATGATATTTAACATTGTTAGGCTTTAATTGTAGAATTTTGTTGGATGGCAATTTTATGAAAATTAATTTAAAGACAGTCTGTCCAAAATTGGTAACCACCATTTATTCACTTCTTGTGTTCCAGAATACAAACATTTGCCAGAATACCAGTGCATTTTCCTCAGTAGATATAAAGCTCAAAAATCCCAGAGTGGTAAGGATGGAAAGAAAAACAAAGATGTCTGTAAGATCCACCAGTTCCAATTTTAACTTTGTAATTTTAATTGGATATTTTCTGTTTTTTTAAAGGAATGTTTTTAGTTTTTAAACTTGATGGCCAAGCAGCCTAAAAAGAAAGGTCAGGACATCAAATGTTTGTATTCTGGAACACAAGAACTGAATAAATGGTGGTTATCAATTTCTGACAGACTATGTCTTCAAATTAATTTTCATTGTTAGGCTTGTCATCTTATGGCATTCAAAAAATGAATAGTATCTTACAGCAAAATATTGTATAAACATTAAAAATCAGTCCCACAAAATACTCCCACTAAACTCCCCACAGTCACTTTAATTTCCCACTAAATTTACGGAAATCTGTCATCTCGGCAATATTGATTATTAGCAACTGCAGTGCACTTGGATGTTTTGATCAGAAGTCCAACTTGTGTTTTGTTGCATCTTTAACAGTTGACTCTATGCTGTCAAATTTGTTCATGTGCCATTAAATGCTTCTTACTTTTAATAATCAAGCAATCTCCTTAATCCAATACTGTTCCAATTCCATATACAGGTACTCATTAACTTATGACTTCTGCGACTTACAATTGATTGAAATTATGACAACAGTGAATGCTGACTGGTATGTCTAGCAACAACTTGATTTGGCAAGCTATGTGCAGCTGACTATATGATAATTTGTGATGATGAATGATAATATGTTCTGTATAAAATTTTATTTTGGTTCTTGCAAAGAGATGACAACAGCATACATACCAACTGTTCACTTTTTGGACAAACAGTTTGTCTTTCCCTCCTCTGTTTGCCCTGTAGCCCACCTTCCAGAAATGTTTGCCCTTTATTACTTTTGAGTGTTTTTAATAATTTCTATGACCATAACTTCTTTTAGTATTCCTCAATTTTAAACATGAACTACTTCATGTCATATTTAAAACTACACCATTAACTAATAATGTGTTAAACATTTAACATGTTATTGTTATTGCTACGAATTTTTAAATAAAAAAACAACACATTATTTTTAATGCCAGTATATGTGAAATATTTTAAATTCATATAACAATATAAAAAACTTCATAAAGTTCTCAAAATGATTCTGCAGCATTGTCATTTTACATTGAATGGTTTGTTTCATCAGCATGTGTGTGTTCTTCAATAAAATCATTCACTTTTTTTTATATCAAACTATAAAAATTAGTGAAAACTTTAAATATGAAATAAAATTAAATATTAATTCCACTACTAAACACCAGTAGTTGATCACGGGCCTGTGTCTGATCAATGAGGCTGTCTGTATGAAGTTTTCCAGATTTTCTTCACATCTCTAAAATCTAAATTGAGACTAGTTTCTCTAGAAAGTCCTCCCAGGAAGCAGTCAGTGTGGCAGATCACAAAATGTTATGTTTCCTTATTCTAGCAATCTAATCTAAAAAAATTAAGTGAACTCAAATAGAAACCAAAAAGAACCAGAAAAACCACTTATATTAGCCACTGACCCAGTCACAAAGATTCCATCCAAATAATAGTCTGTCCCAGTTTCTGTCTGCAATAATTTCCCAAATAAGAACTTATATTTTGCATGCAATATTTTGTGTATGCAGTATTCACATTGGCACAACTAGCAACTTATAAATAGCATCTCACTATTATATAATTTATTTATTACTTTGTATATTCTTATACACATCAATTCCTAAAAAAATTTTTTTCTACTAAATTATTTCTATTATCTTTAAATTTTGAGGTTCTTTTGCAATGGTTCATATATATTTTTGATATGTAGAATTCTGTTGACATTGTTATTTTCCAATGTTTATAAAGTTTGAATGCATTTATTCTTGATAAAATCAGTCAAGCAGTCAAGACATAAAACATTCACAAAACATTATCTTATTTTCTTTTTAAAGGCTTCAGATATAATGTAAACAGAGTTTCTGCAATTAATGTCCTTATCAATAAATCATTAATTAAAATCAAAATTCACTGAATCATTATCAATGAATTTTTGTACTACTGCTTTTTACCTATCAAATAAGCAAGCAAAGACTAGGAACTACTTTATTTAAAGTAGTTATAAACAAAATAATTTCAGTAATTACAATAATTTTTTAGCTTGCTTGTTTTAGTCATTGAGTTAGTCTGACAGTTAAAAGTATGAATTTAAATATTAAAATCATTATCTATAAGTTTTACTTTATATCTTCCTCATTTATTTTTTAAAAATTTCAAAATATAATTTGGAATTAATAAGTTTTTGTTTTCCTAATATACTATTTAAAATAACTGTAATTCCTATAAATAAATTACATTATTCTGATAGTTTCCATACTATTTATAAAATTCTGTTAAAACATTTTATATTGATTTTGTAATGTGTTTCTCTTAATTCATATGATTTGTATACCATTAGTAATTGATTTTTATAAGAATATTCTATAAATACCAAATTGCTATTTTCACAGTTTCAATTTCATAGATAAACTTTACATTTAAGTAAGTATAGTATATTTTTATATTTAAAAAAAAATTTTTTTAAATTATATTGTTAAAGATAATAGTTTTTCATCTGTTTTGAAAAACTTTAATTGAATATATTTATCTTCTTTTGTTTATGAAATAATTCAAGCCATCTTTAAAATTTAAAATATCATAGTAGTACCTGTGACAATTGGAACAAAATCAATTTCTTGAGGATTATCTCCATCATTATATACAGAAATATACCATAAACCTCTGTCTAAAAACTGCACAAATTCCATGCTGAAGTACGTATCCTAAAAAAAAAATTAAAAATGAATGTGTAAATAATATCTAATACATTATACATGAAAATAAGATGTTATTATTAGATATAGATTTAAGAAGTATTTTCTATGCTTCTACTGTATCAATGATGATCAATTAGCATATTATAAAATTTTTAATTAATAAAATGGAAAATTTAAATTAATAGGGTTTCATACTTTGCAGGTAAAAATAAATTTAATACATTCAATATGTATTAATAAAAAAAAACTAATAAAATAAGGAAAATTCATAGAACTCAATAATACATTAATATAAGAAAATTTAGTTCATGATAATATATAAAAAATTCAATAACAAAAAGTTGCTATGATTGAATAAATCCTTTTGCATAATATTCAAGAAAGCATTTTCAGATATTACATTCAAACAAAAAGGAATGTTTATTAAAATATAATTTATTAACTTCTAATAAAATTTATCATATATTGTAAATGTTTAACATATAAATGAACTTGTGGCATTTCATATATATAATATGTATCCTTATATCTATAATTATTTTGAATTTTTTCATTGCCAAGTTTTACATACTTTCTAAATTTTATTTTATCATATATTTAATAGATATGATAAGTATTTTTGTATACTTTATCCTTATAAAAGTAATATAACCAGTGGTTGTTCATGATAAACACTGTAGAACTGCAGCACCCCTAAAGCAAAATAAAATCAAAATAATATCTCTATTTTTATTACACAGTAATTATATAAATTATTATACATGTTTAAAATTAATTTTTTCATCAAAACCAATACTATTCAAAACAGTATATGAAATAAAAATGATTCTATTAAGACAGTTTGTATCATATGCCTTCCTGCAACAATATTGTTAGACAGTACAATGCCATCTCCTAAGACTAATTTCCACTTGTTTGGTCACTGTTTCTCATGAATCATAATATGAAATGCTTCAGACAGCAGTGCTGTTGCAAACAGTGTGACCACTTCACAGGAATTGCTTAGTGATAAGTAAGCTAAAGCAGGTAGTCTGTGCCCTCTAAATGTTAATATGAAAAAGACAAAAATTTTGAATCTTAAATTAATTTAATTTAATTATACATTAATTATTATATTCAATTAAAAAACTATATTTTATTATAAATATATAGTTTGTTATGTAAAGTAGTAGTAGTTACTCAGCATCCCACACTAGACAGAGATGAACTACTGTTAAATATGACATAAAACATCAATAAATGTACTTGCTAAATGCAATATTAAAATGTTGAGTAAAAATTCTTAACCTAGAAAAACATTTAAATTTATTAATTTTTATTTTATTTGCATCTTGTATTCATTGTAAATTTTTCCAAGTATATTAAAAAACACCATGTATATTCATCTACTATAATCAGTTCATATTAACAACTTTAAAATTAATATGTTTTTAATATTTGTACAATAATATAAAATTACCTTTATTATTTTGGATATTTTGCTTTCAAGTCAATAATTTAAAATAATTTTTCTAACTTTATTGAGATTTAATTTAACATTTTTTTAATACAAAACCCAAAAATGACAAGAATGTTGCACTGAAAATATAAAAATACTAAATAAACACAAACTAAATTCAACAATATAACAACACTTAAAACAGTTTTTACAGAATATTTTCTAGAAAATATTTTTAAAAAACATAAATAAAATTGTATCAAACTTTTTAGTTTTAAAAGATAATTTTATCAGATAAAATGTTTCATGACAATAAGACATTCTTTGAAATTATCATTGTCATTGGTATCATCATAAAGCTATTATTAGAAATAAAAATTTTATAAGCTTGCATTTTTATTTATTTACGAAAATAATTTTAGAAGTATTTAAAAAATAACTTGTATTAAGATTAGTTTAATTTCCATTNTCCATGAACACCGTCCGTTCGCTGGCTCGTCTACTTCCTGACTGGCTCACTTTCTCCCCTGTTTACCTCGGGGCAAACACTCCCTTCCTTGCCTCATTCTCATAACGGTGTCACCCCCCTCCAACGAACAGGAAGTGAAGGATGGAAAGATCGAAAAACGAGAAAACAAAGAACACAAAGAAGAATATTTAATACTAGAGTTACGACTAGCGCGTATACAATAATATGGCGTCTCGACACAATATTACTGTATATCCATGTCTCTACTCTCATCCCTTGGCAAAATTCTAAGATTTTTATTTTTTCCAAATATATCATTTCATAAACAGGGTGAGGCTTATACATATGTAAATATGGTAAGTATACAAAAAAGAAAAACTGGCAAGAGCTTTTGCACAACTTTTCCTGGAACTCATAATATACAAAATTAAATTTATCTGTAATGTCATCTTTTATGATTTTATTAAAAAATAATTTTTATATTATTAATTATTATAAAAAGGCAAAAGACTTATTTTTGCAGTAGAAGGGAGTTTTTAATTAAATAAATTATAAATTTGAATTACAAGTAAAACTTTCATCAAGTCTGACCCTATATGACATATGATAAATGAACCCCCTCTCTCTCTCTCCATGTCATGATCTTTACCTAAAAAAATTTAATAACCCCAATGCCCTGTATATTATGGGGATTCAGGCTATTAAAGAAATAAACTTACCAAGTTTCAAAATTTTTGGTTTATCCAGTTCTGAGATATAATGCAAATTAGACAACCATACATACATGATTTTGTAAGGTTTTTTTTCCTTACATTTTTGTGCTCCTGGAGTACCAAAATATTGAGAAATGCAAAATACCACGGAGGTCAAAATGTAACCAATTACAATTCTTTCCTTATGTTGCATTCAATAACAGCAACGAAAGTAAAAATTATAGAACAAATTTAATAAGTTTTAACTTGTAATTCTGAAAATAAATACAAATACTAAAAACAAAATATCATCATAAAATAATTAATATAATATATGTTACTACTGAATGTTTTTTATAATGAAATTTGCATGCAATGAAATTTGAAATATGCATAGATCTACTTTTGATTTTATACATTTTTCTGGTTTAAAATTCAATGTGACATTTATCTTTAAAACTATGTAATGATTTAAAAATTATGATTACAAGATATATAAATAACATTTTTGCAGAAAATGTCATTTATAAATATTTTGATAATTTGGGTTTCTTGTCTATATACATCATTGTTTTTGCAAACTTTTCCACTAATACTAATATAGTTATAAATTTCCATGTATTTTTTCTATTCCTTAAATTTTTAGAATTCTAAAACCATTTTTAAAAGGCTTATTAATAATTTTGAGTCTTTTCATTCTAAACATTTAATACAGAATAACATAATAATGTAATACTATTCTAAATTAAATTTAAAAAATAATAAAATATCACAATAAATAATGCTGCAATAAAATAGAAAATTATATTAATTTAAAAGAAAAGTTTTAAAATTTGAATGTATAACTAATGGCCTTTTCATTAAATATATGTAAATATTCATATTAAAATGAATTATTCAATATATTACCTTTGCTGACCTTAAAGTCCTCCTCTGTTTAGTATTTAAAATTTCTACAAAGTCATATCTTGTATGTGATGGAATTCCATTACGACGTCCGTATATACCAATACTGGCACCCTCTGGTACCGAATAATTAAATTTAACCAAAGAGGGACTATTTTGAAGAAACTGAATATTCCAATGACCAAATGATGAAATTTTTTGAGTGTATTTTTTTCCAATTTGAACTTCTGAAAATGATTCACCAACGGGAGGCATTGTTTGTGAAGGCAAAGAAGAAGGACCTAAAATATTAACAAATTTTAACTTTTAATTTAAATGTGTTTATATTATTAGCAATTTAATTAATGTTTTAATTATGATAAAAACTGTAGTATTTGTCAATGAATATTCATAGAATTATGATATCAAATTATATCATATCACCTAGGATATCTAAAGCTATTCTCTTTTTGAGAAATTTGAAATAAGTTTAATTCTTTGAAATAATCATTCTCATTATTGTGCATCTTGATAATGAGAAAGTATTTACAACATTATAATGTTATTAATAAAAAAATTATAATTCACTTACCATCAATTCTTTTATTATGGTAATTTTTAAATTTCTCAAATATTTATGTAGAAACACAAGAAAATTTCTAATAATGTTTAATAATAAGTTCTTTTAATCATATTAAAATTCAAAATTATAAAAAAAATTAAGAGACATTTTAATTATAAACCTAATTATAATCTCAATACCAAAATAAAATGCTTTTAATAAATTTTTCTTTTAATTAATGCTTGGCTGTGAATACATAGCCTAAAAGTGCTTAAAGTTATTAAAAATTTTCGTTCTGAAAAAAATTGAATTCGTTTTTAATATTGTTAAATGATTCATTAAATATATGGTTTTGAATTTTGATTAAGCTTTTTTTCATGAAAATAATATTGTTTATTATCTCTACTTGTAATTTAATAATTATTACTATGATTATTACAACAGAATCAGTCTTAAATTACATAAATTCATATATTTATTAATAAACATGGGCAAATAATTTAAAAGCTCATATAAAAAAGTTCACAAGTTTAAATTAAAAAATTTAGAAAAAAACTAAAATTCTTGAATGACTCAGAATGATTTCTAATTTAATAAATTTATTGAGTTTTTAATGATGTTGATCTCCAAAAAATGTTTACATAAAAGTTCAAAAGACTTCTAAAAGAATGTTTTTATGCTTTTAACAAAAACCCAAGATTTAAACAAAATTTTTAAAAAATTTATCTCTAAATACATACATAGTTAAATTAATTCCCAAGAAATTTTTAAAATAATTTTTTTAAAAGACTGTCTTGTGACATTACGTTATTAAAATATAAAAAAAATAAATGTAAAATATTCAAGCATTTAATCTCCATACTTACTTAAAAAGAATAACTTAAAAGAGAAATTAAGGTATTCTATTCTATTTACTTTATTTCATTTCTTCTCTTGAAAACATATTTAAATGTATTGAAAGTAGTTGAGAGATTAAAAGCTTGAGTATTTTACATTTATCTTTCTATATTTTAATAATTTAACACCACAATGTAGTTTTAAAAGAACAGTGGTTATTTTTATTTTGAATGAGTTTTGTTATTTTATTTTTCATTAATCCCTAATGTATCTTCATCTTCAAAGATAGTTTACATAACCATAATGTTTAGATATAGTAATTAAAAAAAAAATGTTTGTAGTTAAATTCTTTTAATTTATTTTTGAAAAACAATAATATATTTCTTTTACATGAAAATTTATATTAATTCATATTAAAATAAAATTCACAAAAAGATAAATTTCAATAATTTTCAAATCCATCATTTATCTTTATCATTCAAAACAAATATTATGTTCTTTTTTATGTTAAAAATTATTTTTGATTAAAGTATATTCTTTTTCATATTACAGCAATTAAAATATTCTTAAACCAATGTTTTTAATTATTTAAATTACAAACATATTAAATAATTAGTTTTTCTTTTTTAAATTTTTAGATAATTAAATTTAAATAACAATATAATCCTTTCATAAAATAATTTATGTAAGGTTTATTTTTTATTTTAAGTTTCCAAAATTTAAGATAAGAGTCATTTTATGGATTGGATGTGACTCTTATCTTAGATTTAAGTGTTATTTAAAAATGAAGTCCGAGTTATTTCAATTTTAGATATACAGATAAAATCTTTATTTAAATTTTTTCATTTTTTACTTTCAGATTAATACTAACTCAATTAAAATTAATAGACTTCCTATTATAAAATTGAAGTTAAAAAGAATAAAATCAAAGCTATATTTATTAATGTAAATATGAAATTGAAAATCAGCAGAAATACAGAAAGAAAGTTTAATTACATGCCTAATTTTATAAATATTTATTAATAGTTATAGTTTATCAGTTGGCAATTTATAGTTTAACTATTGTTTATTAATAAATATATAGATTATAATTTAACAATTGGTGTTGTTAAGTTATAAATAGAACTGTTAATAAAACTAATTTTTCTTCAATGTATTAAATGTATATATTTTTAAATAAACAAAATGCTTTACATATAATTTTCTGTTATTTAAAAATAGAATATTCATTAACTCATATTGCAATTTTTCATTATTTCAGTATCACTAAACATATTTAAAAACTAGTGATTTAAATTTTACATTCACAACTGCCTTTTCAAACTGTTAAAATGTCAGAAATGTAAATATTATAAGTAATCACAATAATAATGCTATATATCTAAAATTAAACAAAATATATATATAATAAATATCTATATATTTTATCTAATCTGAAGGAAAAAAACATGTTTTTATTTTAATTCTTATGATTTGGTTTCAATCTCTTGCATAATATTTTATTTTTTTAAAAATATTTATTATTTCATTTCCATCATTTTCAATTTTAATCTATCCTGCAGCTCATAGCTCAATATAATTTTCTAATGATGATTACTTTTAAAAACTTCAATTAATTGTATCCTGTTATAAAATTCATGTCTTTAAATCTGTTGATCTGAAATACAGTGGGTGATTGGTTAACGAACAAATCGGATAACAAACACATTCACAAAAGATTTTTATGATCAGACAACAAACACATGTTCGGATAACGAACACTTCACTGAACAAACACAAGAAGAAGCACCGTAAAATAACGAATACCGATTGTCTTCAGGCAACAATTCAAAACTTTTCAGAGTGCAGGAGATGTCAACATCCACGTTCTACCCAGTATATACTGATCAGATAGTATTCCCCTGAACTTTGAAACTCTCCCTTGTAATTCCAGCCTTCTATATTTCTGACAGAAACAATTCTTTTATGTTTTCTTCTGAAAATGCAGATTTATGCTGATAGCTGCTATTAAAGATCTTTTGAAAAAGTGGGAGGATGTCAGAACAACAGTCTTAAAATGGCATTCAAACCAGGTTGAGGTTAATAAGCCTAGGGATCTCTACAATTACGATGCTATTAATTATTTCTGAAAAATCATGAAGAAGACAGAAAAACAATTGACATTGGACAGATTCTTTAACCCCTACAAATGGAAAAAACATGACTAATAAAAATGCAAGACCATGTATACAATGGTACCTCAGGATATGAAATTAATCTGTTCCAAAACTGAGATCGTATCATGAAAATGTCGTAAGGTGAATCATTTTTCCCCATACAATTACACATAAAACCAAATAATTCATTCCAACACGAAAAACACACTCAAATTAAAGCTAAGTAGTACATTAAAAAAAATAACTATAGTAAGGAAAACACTGAAAAATGCGTTTTTGTAGTTGTAAATGTATAAATAACTATAATAGAATAATAATTGATAAAAATAATGTAGTTTTATTTTCACTTTACCTTTGAGGATAGACGACGGTGGAGGTGTAAACTGGTGGCAGAAGAGAGGGAGAAGGGAAATGATACAAAAACTTAACTTACATAGCATAATGTAACAACAGCTTAAAAATAACTCAGAAAAGATTAAAAAAAATATTGTTGTTATATATATTTTAAATTTTTATTCACTGCTTTTTGCTTTCTTTCCTTCACATCCACTGGATACAGGTTGCTTGGTAAAATATCTATCCAAAGAGGTTTGGCTTTGCCTACTATTTAAAATGTTTCTAAAATTACTTAGGCAAATGTCATTACTTTGAGCAGCAATACAGCTAGTGTGAACCTTTTGGGATGTCTCTTTTCAATAAAATCAGTCACTTTCTGATAATACCTCAAGATTTCTTTTATCGAGCGAGATCCTTCCACGACGAAGCAAACATGCGGACTGAGACCAACGAACAGAAGTGAATAAAAAATGGTGCTGCAAACTAATGTAATGTCATATGGTGAGTTTTTGTTCATATCGTGGAGCAAAAATATGTTCGAATTTCATGTCGTATCCTGAAAATTTCGTATGTTGGGGCGTTCGTATCCTGAGGTACCACTGTATATGTATTTTTATTATTACATACGAATAAACGTAGTAAGAAAGTATATATTTTTTATTTTTTTGCAGTCTCCAGAACGAATTAATCAAATTCCCATAGAAACCTATGGTAAATCGATAATCGGTTAACAAACTATTCGAATAGCGAACNAACATGTTTTTATTTTAATTCTTATGATTTGGTTTCAATCTCTTGCATAATATTTTATTTTTTTAAAAATATTTATTATTTCATTTCCATCATTTTCAATTTTAATCTATCCTGCAGCTCATAGCTCAATATAATTTTCTAATGATGATTACTTTTAAAAACTTCAATTAATTGTATCCTGTTATAAAATTCATGTCTTTAAATCTGTTGATCTGAAATACAGTGGGTGATTGGTTAACGAACAAATCGGATAACAAACACATTCACAAAAGATTTTTATGATCAGACAACAAACACATGTTCGGATAACGAACACTTCACTGAACAAACACAAGAAGAAGCACCGTAAAATAACGAATACCGATTGTCTTCAGGCAACAATTCAAAACTTTTCAGAGTGCAGGAGATGTCAACATCCACGTTCTACCCAGTATATACTGATCAGATAGTATTCCCCTGAACTTTGAAACTCTCCCTTGTAATTCCAGCCTTCTATATTTCTGACAGAAACAATTCTTTTATGTTTTCTTCTGAAAATGCAGATTTATGCTGATAGCTGCTATTAAAGATCTTTTGAAAAAGTGGGAGGATGTCAGAACAACAGTCTTAAAATGGCATTCAAACCAGGTTGAGGTTAATAAGCCTAGGGATCTCTACAATTACGATGCTATTAATTATTTCTGAAAAATCATGAAGAAGACAGAAAAACAATTGACATTGGACAGATTCTTTAACCCCTACAAATGGAAAAAACATGACTAATAAAAATGCAAGACCATGTATACAATGGTACCTCAGGATATGAAATTAATCCGTTCCAAAACTGAGATCGTATCATGAAAATGTCGTAAGGTGAATCATTTTTCCCCATACGATTACATGTAAAACCAAATAATTCATTCCAACACGAAAAACACACTCAAATTAAAGCTAAGTAGTACATTAAAAAAAATAACTATAGTAAGGAAAACACTGAAAAATGCGTTTTTGTAGTTGTAAATGTATAAATAACTATAATAGAATAATAATTGATAAAAATAATGTAGTTTTATTTTCACTTTACCTTTGAGGATAGACGACGGTGGAGGTGTAAACTGGTGGCAGAAGAGAGGGAGAAGGGAAATGATACAAAAACTTAACTTACATAGCATAATGTAACAACAGCTTAAAAATAACTCAGAAAAGATTAAAAAAAATAGTGTTGTTATATATATATATATTTTAAATTTTTATTCACTGCTTTTTGCTTTCTTTCCTTCACTTCCACTGGATACAGGTTGCTTGGTAAAATATCTATCCAAAGAGGTTTGGCTTTGCCTACTATTTAAAATGTTTCTAAAATTACTTAGGCAAATGTCATTACTTTGAGCAGCAATACAGCTAGTGTGAACCTTTTGGGATGTCTCTTTTCAATAAAATCAGTCACTTTCTGATAATACCTCAAGATTTCTTTTATCGAGCGAGATCCTTCCACGACGAAGCAAACATGCGGACTGAGACCAACGAACAGAAGTGAATAAAAAATGGTGCTGCAAACTAATGTAATGTCATATGGTGAGTTTTTGTTCATATCGTGGAGCAAAAATATGTTCGAATTTCATGTCGTATCCTGAAAATTTCGTATGTTGGGGCGTTCGTATCCTGAGGTACCACTGTATATGTATTTTTATTATTACATACGAATAAACGTAGTAAGAAAGTATATATTTTTTATTTTTTTGCAGTCTCCAGAACGAATTAATCAAATTCCCATAGAAACCTATGGTAAATCGATAATCGGTTAACAAACTATTCGAATAGCGAACAAAGTCTTGGAACGGATTATATTCGTTAACCGATCACCCACTGTATTGTAATCACATATAATTTGTTTCAGACTGGTATTATATAATAGATAAACTTATATTTTAATGAGTATAAAACATTTATTCAATGCATAAAAATACAAATTCTCCAAGTTATTGAGATATAAAAGAAATTGGACCACTAATTGAACTTAATGAGATAAAAACAACAAGCAACACCACTTACTAAAAATAAACAAAAATATAAAAATTGTTTATTGGTGTTACTGGCAAATACATTTAATTACAAACACTTTTGACAGTATATAACTGTCTTCCTCAGGTAATATGGCAGGTGGAACATACATACAAATATATACTGTTGAAAATTGCTTGTACTTGTTGCTTAAACATATTTTCCAGTAACACCAATTGACAGTTTTTATATTTTCATTTACTACTTGAACTTAAATTTTAATTCAATTTTTAAATCCCTCTGTGAAATATTTCATTAACACCTATTAACTGTTTATTATATTTAGTTAATAAAAACGAATAAATTTGGAAATTTTATGTTTATTCATTCTCTCTAATGAGAAAAATTTAAGTTACAGAATAATAATGACCTGAGCACCAGTACTTGCATATTGTATTGTAAAATTTATAGAACTACTTAACAGTTTCAAGAACAAAAATTAAATAAATAAATAAAATGCAATTAAAACTTGACTGAATTACAGATGTAACTAATTCAGATTTCAATGTAGGTTTATGAGTGTCTGGATTTTCTGAAAAATGAATATTTATTAATATTTAAATAAATTATTCTATCGTATATTAATATTATCAATTAATTTTATAAAATTTCAATTTTATATACTGTATATCTAATTAAAAACAAGTAAGATTATTGAAGTTCTTCAATAATTCTAATAAAATTATTGATATAGAAAGATTTTATTTGTTACAATTTTTAAAAGAAGATCAATCAAAATATTTTAAATAAATTTATATTTTAATATTAAACCCTTTAACTTCAATTTTAGTATACAAATAATTATTTTTGATTATAAACCAGAATATTTTTAGTAGTATTAGTATAGTTAATATTTGTTTAGAAAATGAAAAATGAAAAAAAAAAAACTATTTTGATTATTTATTATTATATGAAAATTATAAGTTTAGTAAAATAATTACTTATTAGCTCACCTGTTAGAAGATTAATGACCATATCAACATCTACTAGTTTTGACTAGGATACCAAAATCATGCAAAAGATTGATATGAAATGTTAGCCATGCAAGTATTGTGTTAGCATTGTTGACAAATGCAACATTAATCCAACATGCAAGTTTACTTACTGTGATCAGTAGATATTTCGGTAGTTTCTTCTGTTGTAACTAGGTTATCAGTAGATTCATTTATTGATGATGCAGTAGTACTAATATCACAAGTACAACATTCTTCATAAGAAGGAACATCAGTTGATGATTCATTAGACAGATCCAATACTGCAGTTGATTCATAAACTTTACTAACTAAATTTTCATCATTACTTGTTTCATTACTTTCATTAGGAATAACTGTTTGTATAACAGTTGGCATAACAATATTTGTATCAATTTTAGTTATTGATTCTCCTGGTGACTGTGTAAGAGATTCTTCAATATTAGATAATATTGAAGTCTGTAAAATGATTTCCTCTGTAGATTGTGAAACTTCATTTCCTGATAAACTTGAAGAAACACTAAATATTGTCTCTGATCCATATAATTCTGTAATGCTTAAATTTAGTTTTTCTAACCAAATACTAGATGAATTTGTTGATGCATTTAATGAAAAATTATCTATATATGAATTTACAGTAGAATATGTTGAATATTCTTCTGTTTGCGTTGCATTATGTAGCTGAATTGATATTTCCTCATCTTCCACTGTAGTTGCAAATACATTACCATAGCTCACTTCTGTTGGACGGGTAATTAATACTGGTCCTTTACCAATGCCTCCACCTGGTGCCACTTCAGGTTTAGCATATTCAACCATATTGACTTCTACTCGATCATTGCCTACTATTAAATTTGCTGGAGGTATCAAAATAGATATAGGTTGGATAGATTCATGCTCATTAAGCACAGAATAAATTTCATTGTCAGTGGCATTATTATCAGTTTTGGATGGCACAGAAACAGCAGCAGAATCATGCTGCAACCCTCGAACATCACTATCCTGATCATCCATGGATGTGGCATTGGTGGCATTACTTAAAATATCTGTTGTAACATTTTTTCTGTTGAGAACAGTAGTTAATGGATTATTATCACTGACCTGGATTTTTGATATTTCATTTGTTTGTTTTGAAAATGTTTCTTTTGACACCAGCAATAAATCTTCTGCTTCAAGATCTAAAGCAGTCTTCCTTGTTGCTTCCATAGTACCAGTTCTACCAGTTTCTGGGACAACAAGAGAAGCATGCTCACCGCTGCCAGAATCCATGAAATCAGCAGTGGTGTTGATGGGAAGAGAAGGAAAAGTGGTAGTAGTAGTTTGAACAAACTCGGTTGACAAATTAGCATCACCCACCTCACGGATTTTACGAATTATGGATCCATCAGAAACCCCAGTTTTACCTCTTTTCCAAGAATCCTGATACGTACTTTTAACATCTTTACTGTCATCCACTAGACCCATATCTTCAACCATCACTGGACATGGCTGCTTGTTAGCATACTGCCAGTTTAATACAGTAACAGCTGCAATTTACAGATAACAGAATATTTAAAATTAATTATATTATTATAATAATATTGATAGTTTAATCTATAGTTTTTGTAAAATATATTATATATATTTAAAAAAGGCTCTATTATTGATTTCAAAAATAGATATAGTAGAGTCCCTGAAACTCAACTCTTGATAACCGGACATTCCATAAAACTCATTGTGTCATTAAAAAACAAAATACATGTAATCTAATTTTTACATCTATAACTTAACTCTAGGATCAAATAAGTTATCATTCTTCATTGGTGATACTTGATAATATCATCAATTCCACATGTTAACAAAGAATATAACCCTTTTACCAAGGAGCCACTGAAAAATGCCACAATGCCACTAACTTGAAAGTAGCCACTGAATAGCCAATACTTTTTCATTTTTTTAATTAAAATTTAAATAGGAATATTTGCTAATGATATGTAGTTAACATGTATACCGGTATCAATTTGCACATATAATACCTATACAAAAATTTTGCTATTTAGATTAGCATCATCACTATACCACTGTATGTTAAACAAATTCATTAATTTAGCAGAATTCTGCTACAGTTGGCAATACACTCCTTCCAATGAAAAGATAGTCAAATTTGACCTGCATTTTAACACAATCTCATTTCTCTCTCTTTACTGTTAACACAGGAGTCCATGAAACTTGTCATTTTGGTAACTTGTCACCTTCTCAGTCCACATTAAGTCGAGTTTATGGGACTCTATAGTAATTGTTATTTGTTTGTGTGATAATTTTAGTATAAAACTTCTATCATTTAAAATTTTCAAAAGAATATAAGAATGATATAAACTATTATTTGTATCTAGACTATTACCAGAGATACAAATATTAATTTCTCTCAATACTTTGAAGAACTGATATTTTGATAGAGAAATAACTATAGTTGTTCCAATTTTTTTATTATTTTTTACACTCTAAACTTTTTATACAATAAAGATATTATTTAAGGACTGTCCATAAATTATATAATGCTAATTTTATCTTTTCAACTATCGTCACATCCACTGTAATGCTTCATAATATACTCACACATATAAAACCCAAAACTTACATAACACTTCTTCAACTAACCCTCTTAATTGTATGAAGGAATGATACACAGCATGGGGTACTAAATGTTACATTATTTTATTGTTGATAATTACATATATAATGTATAGTACAAAGCAGTGACATAAACAGTATAGTTTTCTATGCAACACTTCAGAAACAAATTGAATCATTCTGTTACTCAAGGGTTGAGATCCTAGTATTACATAGCAATTTTATAAATATCTCCACTCCTTTGTAATATATTGTAATGATTATCTGTTTACCCACCCATCCATATATGCATTACATAATTTATGGATATATAAGATACTAGAAGTTTTATTATCAATCTATATCTTTACAATGTGATTAGGAAACTTTAATAATCATAATTTCCAATATGTATTTTACATATTCTATTGTTACATTAAGAAATCTTAAGTTTGAGTAAACTCCGTAAAACAGACATGAATCAAAATTATAAAATAGATAATTGGCTTCCTCTGTAAATATGTATTAATTTTTCAAACAGTTAATTCACTAATATGATTCTAATTTCTTTAATTATAAGAATTTGAAAGTTAAATTCTCATTCATGGCCTTGTCTTGAAACCAATAAAACTACTTTCTTAAATGTGATTCAATTTTATAATTATGTTTTATAAACATTTTCTTAATGTCTTTTACATCCTCCATATCCAAAAATATTGAAATTATTTATTAATTAAGATAAATATCTATATGCAAGGCTATTTTACAGTCAGAATGTGTTGGTATGACATATGAGTAGATAGCATAAAAATATCAATAGCTGGTATTGTATATAGTACTGGCAGCTGCTCAGCTAAAAAATTCTATATGTTCAGAAGTCTGGTGACTAGCACAATAAAAACAAATGAGACAAACTGGGTTACCCTATTGGGCCATGGTATTTGTCAGAGGCCATCTTTTGATGAATGGACAATACTGTCTGTTCTTGATACATTTGTGTCAAGTAGTGAGATAAGGAAAAACACAAATGATGATACTTTGAAAAAGAAAGATAACTAAAAGGGTGTTATTTAGCAACTGACATTAAATTCAAAATGAGATATATGGAAGAAAATGCAGATGGGGATTTTAAGTATTGACCTTTTAGCAGAGAGGGAACAAAAGAAACGCGGCCTTGTCAATTGGACCCACCTATGGTCGGGTAATATACCACTTGTAAGGTGTTGACTTGTAAACAGAGGGAAAACAAAGGAAGCGTTGACTTTGTCAATTGCACCCACCTGTGGTCAGACGATAGACCATTTGCCATATGGTAAACAACTGAATGTAAACAAGCGGCAGACGTTACTGTAAGCTTGACTCTCGTCAGATAACAGCAAACCTAGGTTAAAGCTGTTCGGGCAAGAAAGGTTTGTGATTGGTCAGAAGTTTCTGTCCAAAAAACCCTTAAATTGCGGAACAAACAAGAGAGGAGGGAGAGAAGGGCAAGAGACTGGTACACGGTATTCTCAGGCACTTGGGACGCCCTCTGAGATGTTTACCAGAGGAGAGAGTGTTCTCCTCTGGTAAACATTTCAAGGACAGGTTAGTGCGGAGACTGGACTGACTGTGCAGTTGAGCCAACTCCATAAGCTGACTGAGGCCTCTCCAATGTTTAATAGTTCCCAGAAACCAATAGAGTATGTGAGTCACCACACTTTGTTATCCTGTATATATATTATGTTTTCGAACTTGTATCTTCTGCATATAGAATCTGTAAATATTATCAATTTGAGTGTGGAGGTGTGCTTTCCATTGAACCTGGATCACTACATTGAATCGTGATACACATGGAAACCAACTCAATGAGACGGAGTTTGGGAAAGAACTTCACTAGATCTTCACTGGAATATACAAAAAATTTGGAAAATACTCTAAATGCTACAATGTATATGGGTACATTTACATTTAATAATCAGTGGTATTAAATACTGTTTCAGTTATTATTACATTTTTTCCTAAAACAAAACTTATTTTTAGTCATCATATGTACTAACAGGAATTTTTTTAGAAAAAGAGGATTTTCTATATATATATTTTACTTACCAATGAAATATGTCAGTGCCGTAAGAAGTGCTATTGTCAGAAATATAAAGGCAATGGCAGTACATTTCCAAGTACATCTGGAGGACAGTGTTTTTCGAAAATGTAAACGCGAATGTATAAAATGGCTGGAAACAGGACGTCGCACATTATTTCGGACGGGGAAATTAGGCACACTAGTAGATGAGGTGTATGACAGTTGACATCTGTCAAGAAAAGTTATATTTCATATTTATATGTAAAATAGAATGAAGATAATATTAATAATTTCATAATATATGAAATTTTTAATACAGGTAACCCCCGTATAACATGGCACTTCTATAGCACGGATTCGCTCTAACACGGTTCGAGAATTGGTACCATCCCCCGTATAACACGGTACTTTTATAGCACGGATTCGCTCTAACACGGTTCGAGAATTGGTACCATCCCCCGTATAACACGGTACTTTTATAACACGGATTCACTCTGACACGGTTAAAGAATTGGGTAAAACCCTCGTACAACATGAAATGTAATAAATTTTTACATACTTAAGTAATAATAGTTCATTAATGTGTTGCCCCTTTACATAATACTTTTCCTGTTAACAACAGAGTTCCAACTGTTCTGGAGAAAATTTTTGAATTAAAATAACATGACATTCGGTTTGCATCATAAGTTCATATAGAGTTAATTGACGCCTTCTACCCCTAAGCTTTCCATATCTGGTCTTGACTTTCATCTATCTAACTCCATTCTTGAGATTAATTAAGGAAGGACAGACAGACAGTTGTCAGTGGAAATTTATAGGTCTGTAATTTGAAAATTGAAGCCCAATAATTGTGTTGTATATGAAAATATTACACTGAAATTTTCCAGGTTAGAACTGAAGTACTATATTTTAGTATGGGATAACCTGCAGTAATATATAATCTGAAAACTTAAAAAATTTCTAGAGCTAAAATAAAAACCTTTGTATAATCCTGAAACACAAAACTGTCTTAAACATTACATTTTTTATCCATTTCATTTCCATTATAGACATAATTATAAAATAAGTAAAACAAAAAAAATGAAAATATTAAATTGAAAAATTTTTTAGTAAAATAAAAAACTTATAATATCCAATATACCAGTTTGATTATTCAGCTCCTATTTTATGTACAGAACTAAAGCCTCATTCCCAATTGAGATAAAATATTTCAAGAATATAAAATGAAAAAATTTTCCAATTTTGTTGAATAGAAAGAATCTCAAAACTTCCATTAAAAATGTTTAACTTTCCTGTTGTTACATGCAGAAACACAAAGTCAATAACTAGTAATAGAAAGTGAAAATAGATTGTGACATCTCTAGATGCAAATACAACAAAATCATACAAAATGTCAAGTACTTACAATTAAATGTAAACATATCACTACTTTAGGAAGCTTTTGGATATTCATTGATGTTTAACATTTGAAACATGCACAAAAGGGAAAGAATTGAATGTGAGATATTATATAAACAGCAAATGATTTACTATTGAATATATTAGTGTCCTCTTTGAATTCTGAAGTCATTCCAACAGCACCAATAGTAGACATTATTCAAATTTCTCTTTTTGCAAAAGAGATTCTACATTTTTGTGAAAGTGGTATTGATGCATAAATAGATTTTCTCTTGTTTTCTGTTGTAATTTTTTCACAAGTGAAAACTAGACTATCAGTTTAAACATAGATTGATGCATAGGAAATAAACAGAAGAATCACGACAAGGCAGATGTATATGTACAGTACCTTTAGTGATTTTAGGAAAAATCTGCAATGGCAGATGTATATGTATCTAGTACACAAAGCATTTTTATGTTTTCTAAAAATATCCTTGGTGACTTTAGACAAAAAAAAAATTATAATATAAATTTTCATCACAAGTACGTATTTTCTAATATCAGGACTTATTATTCTGGCTTTACAGATAATGCTACAGAGTTTCACAGAAAACAATTTTTTGTTTTATTTAATATACCTGTTATTTAATATATCTGTAAAGCCAGTGTAATAAGTTCTGATATTAGAAAATACATACTTGTAGACGAAAATTTATATTATAGTAAGTCAAGGACATTGAGGCATTTTAATTAAAAGAAAAATTGTTTAAGTACTACATAATAAATTGTAAGATGGAAAATCTGGCATGGCAAATCTGGCCCATGGCAAGCCCATTGCATAACCTGCACTTGATTTCAAACTGATTTTTTTTCATCAATCAACTTGGATAACCTGTTTGTTATTCAAGCTGAAATGGTATTTTAGACATATCTATAAAATTCTAACTCAAAATTAGATTCAAATTCAAACCAAATAAGAATTTTTTAGGTTTTTAATACAAAACTTTTCAACAGTATTTGGCATTTAAATAACTGGATTGCAATACTGTTATATTTAATTTCTTATAAGTAGGCCTACCATACTTGCTTAATATATTTCCATTATAATTTTTTGTTTTTAAACTTATTAATCAAAGCAATTATTAAATGTCTATAAAATAAATTATTTATATAAATAATCATGTAAAAATAGATGAACTTAATTCATTCAACTTCAAATCCCCTGCAGTCAGTTTTCCAATTATTTACTACCTTTTGCCATCTATATTTTATTTCTTTAGTCTCCATAAATTTTGAATTTTGATTAAAAAAATAAAGCAAGCCTTAATCTGGAGTCATATATTATCAAAAACTTTCATAATATAAAAATAGCAATTCCTTCTAAATATTTATATCAAATCCATCAATTTTCTTAATATCTTTATATATTGTTTTTATTTCATGAAACATGTTTCATGAACCCCCCCTTTTTTTTTTTGTTATGAAATGCAGCACATTGGTAACGATCTTTGTGGACTGTAATATTTTTTTACTTAATATATGAAAACATTTACATTTATTTTCATATATAATAAGTTCATTTCAATACAAAATGAATATATATTTTATATAAACTTTTCTGTCTTTGTTTTTATATCTCATTTCTAACAAATGGATCTGCTAAATACTAATCATGTATTTCTATCAAGCCATCTATTTAATGTGTTTTAGTTATCTTAATTATGTATTCTATCATCTTTTCAGTTTAAAAAACATAATACTATGCAAAACTTTTTAAATTAAATTATTCTCATACAATGAGCTATACCATTAAATTCTTCACAGTACATCGTTATGTTTAGTCTTTGTAGAAGAAAATAGATGAAGCCACATCAAATGGCACTCTTTCTTTCATAGTTCTTACATATACTTTTCTCATATATTCAATTCTTTTTTTTTATTAATTTTATATATTTTATTATTTTATGTTTATGAAAACAATTTTATATCATTAAGATTGAATATTTTAATTTTAACTTTCTCTATTTTCATCTGCTCTAATTCAGTGAGGAATAGTTTGATAAGAATAGATTGACGGCTTTAAGTTACTCTTCTGATAATCTGTTTATTTTTAAAAGACAAGAAAAAAGGAATAAATTTAGCTTACTTCAACTTCTTATAAATCCATTTAAAAATAACAAAGTACCTAACTTGAGAAGTTAAAATTTGTTGTGGATTATAGATTTAAAGAACACAAAAAATGAAGTGGTATAGAGTATCATTACAATGAAAGTACAGAAATTAAACAGAAAGAGATTAAAATAATTTATTCAGGAAAAAATATATCTATCAGATTACTAAAAGAATTAATTATAAACAAAAGGAAGGAAAAGTTAAAATCTGATCAATATTTGAAGTGAAAATAAACTGTTTTATTTGTAAATTTGGACTTGAGGAAATTAGAAGAAAATAAATAAAATTAAAAGAGTATTAGATAGCAATTAAACCACTTGTAACTGTATTTAGTTTTAATCAAATAGCTGTTATTTGCAAGTTTTAACTTGCAAATAATAGCTATTTGCAACTTGTATTTGCAATTTTGTAATGGACAAATCAATTAAGAAAATATTTGTGAATTAAGAATTTAAAAAGAAAACTTTTCATTTCACATTAACTTAGTTTATGTAAATATATTTTTTACTTTAAAAAGTTATTAAAAGAAGCAAAAGAAATAAATATTTTATTTCAAAAACACTCAATATTTTATTAAATATCTGAAATTTGAATATGAAATTACATTTTAAATATTAAATTTTCATAGTGCATATAAAGATGATTCATATTAATCTGTAAAAATATTTATATTTTAGTAAGAAATTTTCATTTCTCAACTAATGCATTTTTTTGTTTTTTTTTTAAATTGACAAAAGACAATTCATGCACACAAAAAAAATACTTATAAACTACATTAATCAAAAAATGAGGATATTATCTAATGAAATACTTCATGAAATGAAATAATGCAAAAATTATAATATGAAATTCTATTTGTTTCATTAAAATAAGCATAATGTAAAAATATACCGTTTTACGTACCAGTATGAAAGTTTAATTTTTTTTAAATTTTAACTATTAATAAAATGAACAATACCTGTCAGGATGTTTCTTAGTTTCCTCTTGGAGGGTTGTACTTTGTGTAATTGGGATGTCACCTTTGTGTTGAGGTGATAACGGACCCTTAGGAATATCTGAAAAAGTTTTTTAAACCATTACTTCAGAATATTAACTTTTGATGGATATATTAAATATAAAGTAATAACATATTAAGTCACTTTTACTGTTATATTTTATCATCATTAATATTTGAAATAGCATCTATAAATTTTTGATAATTATTTAACATAGACTTTAAAAAAGAAAAAAGTATCTGCTGATGTAAAACAATTTATTGTGAAGTGAATGGAAGGCAAAATAACTTCACTTTGAGCCACAGTTCAGTTTTAACATTTCTCCTCCCTACCCCATCTCCCATCACAAAGAGCAGGACTTGCATCCCCAAAACAAGATTTAGCCTTTGATTGATAAAAGAATCATCCATGCCTACATATGGTCCATGATCAAAACAATTGCTTTGAGCATGGTTCATATGTAGGCTTTTTGCTTGATACTTTTGGACCTCTGTTGGCTCCATGCCCTGGTCTGGCCAAACCATTTTGTGGAATTGTAGTTGTCAAATGAATGGAATACTAGGACAGTAATAAAAAAATGGATTAAACTAAACAGAAATTGCAGTTCAGTTTTAAAAAATGAAAGAATTATGATTATTAAATAAGAAAACAATGATAAAACTAAGTATAAACACTTAAATTACAATATATTCTGTCTACTTACAATATATATTGTATCTATGGTTTAAATCTTGTGAATTTTGACCAATTTGACAAACAGTGAAAGTTGCAATTGCCATTATCCAGGCTTCTACAGTCATACTAATTGCCCTTTTCATCTAACGTTAGATGAAAAGAGCAATTAGTTAGATGAAAACAGTTACTAGTTTTAGTGGTTGTCCATTGAAATGGATCCAAATCTTTATCAATATTGATAGCTATATAATAAACGTATTAAAGAGACTATACAATCTTTGCTTGCTGATTAATCTTTCCTAACAGTAGCATAGCCAATTAGGGACCAAAGCAGGGGCACAGCTTATGGTGTTTGAGGGGCATTTCCTCTAATGTCAAAATCACGCCACAAAAAAATACATATATACATATAGCACTATAATGGACGAGGGTTAGGGTGGAGATCCAACCTTCTTGACCTGACATTGGTGTGAATTTTCAATATCAGCCATAAGTATCAGTGGACAAAATTGGCTTCCACGCACAGTGACATAATCATGAAGGGGTCCAGAGTGTCCGTTTCCCCTTCGTAATAAAAAAAAATTTAATAAAAATGGTAAATAATTGAATCGTAGAGTTAACTACTGACTTACTAATTTATATATATAATTTTACGTAGGATCTGGTTACACTACTTCTAGCCATGCCTCCCATACCCCAATGATAAATGTCTAAATAGCCCTGAGTCCAGAGGGCTCGAGCCCTTTTCCTTTTCTAAATAAATTAATTAAGAGAAAATAAAATAAATACAGGCAAAAGACTTGAATGTAACAAACGCAATTATACTAAAGTGACCAGATGCTGAAATATAAAAAGCGAGACGTTAGGTCAGAAACTTCTGTGTGATGTCAAATGAGTCACGTAATTGAGCCAGTCGGCGCTTGGTTTTCTACTTTCTGACATCATCGATGACAGATGCTACGAACAACCAATGAAAATTTTATTTAACCATACATTATTATTTACAAAATAGACTTATAGCTATAGCGACAATGAGGAGTTGATCACGGCTCCGAATGTAACCTTGTTTGCTTTAACTGCTATTTTTCTAACTCAGATAATTAGCAAAAATCATTAACTCCCTTTTATAACTGTTCCGCATGACTTACACGTGATACTCGCACATGGTATAATTCATTATTTTCCGATCGACAGAGTTGCCAGATAGAGCGATAAATCGCATACTGGGCTACTGTTTCCATAAACTAAATATTAAAATTTGTACCGTATGCGATTCATCTTTGATTTATAATTTATGCAAGGAATGTTGGCTATTTTTCAATATAATTATGAAACAATTCAAAAGCGGAACCGTCACGCCTAATTCAGGAACTTATACTCATGTACACGGTAGATTTATGGTGTGTTCAGGCAGCAGCTGCACCCCCTCCGAGGATTTTACCAGAGTAAAGCCGGGTACTTCAGGTAGTAAAGCATTTTGTAAGACATATTGTTTCTTTTCTGCATCCCCTATAAAGATTTCTGGTCAGCTAGTGCTCAAGTGTACACAATATCCAAGCTCCACAGAGCTAGTGGCTGCATCCACAATGGTATAGGGATGGATGTATTATAGATTCACACTTACTAATTGGAGTCCAATCCAATATCAGTTCTAGTTACCCTACTTGTCTCTAGAACCTTTTAGGGTCCTGGATCCAGCAAAAACATAATTAGGATATAATTTCGTTTGGAAAACTTGTGAGAGGATTAAATTTAGATGAGACTCTAAACTTTCAGGAAATATTTTTTTATTAATTGCCGATTAATTAACAATATAAACAATGATCTAACTTAAAGAAAACTTCCTTTGTCTCCATTAAGAATGACTTTCTCATCTTTCGTTTTAAATCATCAAAAATATTTTACATAGCATCATAGATGCTTTACTTACTTTTCATCTTTGGTATTTCGAGAATCTTCATGTACAGAAGGAAAAAAATGGCATTTTGTTTCCAAACGTGACAGTGCCATGTTTCATAGAATTGGATCGTGTGCAAAATCAAATAAAAGAAGTGCATTGATTTAAAATAATCTGTTGTACAAAAAAGAGCATAGATCTTTGCGAGGAACTCGAAAAGTTTCGTACTATGTTTTCTTTAACGATGTATCGAAGCACGCGACCATATTTCAAAAAATTATTGATTGTAGAAAAATGATGATGATGGAATTTTGTTTTCGTCGTACGGAGTCAAACTATTGTTCATTTATTTAAGAGAAAATGGTAACGGATAGACACACACGACGCACGTATTTTGTGTAGATACGCTGTATCAAAATATTGCGGAAAAGTATTTCGACGTGATAAAATGACAAAGAAAGTAGAAAATATTGCGAATTTCCTAAGAGGAAATCATAAAAATACAATAAATAAGAATATTACAAAGTTAGGAAAACATATAAAAATATTTTTCTCTCGGGTTTATAAATAGATAAATTGGGGAAAAAATATTATTTATTTGTAGAATTATTGACAGACCAAATAAGAAAATTGTTTCCTTTTTCGATTAATTGATAAAGTTATAACTTTAATGTTTCATATTACACGTCACTACTAATGTTATAACTAAATAACCTAATAACTCAGGAGACTTCATTTGCATACTTAAAGCGCATTTTATGTAAATAAACAGTCTTACTGAAAAAAAAAAAAACGGCCGCTGTTTGGAGGTTATTTTGTACGCATTTTATAAAGAAAAGTTCCTTAAAATGTCCGCAATTTAAAGGTTCGACTGTACTAAGAAATTCTATCATGTAGCTAAATTTTCTTAATCTTCAACTAAGTATTAACTAACTATAGTTTGAATAAAACATACAAAAACTTAGTAAACCTTAATATAATTCCAAAAAATGTATAAAGAATTGAATTAATTAACACTAGAATACCCTTTAAAAATATAACGTGTAACCTCTATATTTCATTCTATAACCCCTCCTCATTGGTAACTTAATGTTTAGTAATTTGTAAAGTTTGACTTACCACTGGGAATAAAAAGTGCTCCCGAAGGTGTTCTAACAAGACAAGATGTCCGATATTCCTGTTCAGCATCTTTGCACTGTTTTCCATCACCTTTAGAAAGTGTACTTAATGGGTTATTCGGAGTGCTGCTCGTCAAACTACCCCGTCCACCGGTTCGACCCATGGCAGGTGGAACTGATGAAAGATTCGATACGGAACTAGCTAGAAGACCTGAAAAATATAAAAAAAAAAAGAACTTCAAATGAAAATCAATAGTTACTTTGACGATTTTCGATCGTTTTCCGAGTACTCGCTGACTGAAAAAATGGTTTTCTCTCTCTCAATTCCAAACATAAAATTTAGATGGCTCTATTTGTATGAAGCATATTTATTCGTCGAAAATTATACATTTAATTACATAACATACTTTAAAGTTGACTTTTTAGTATTCTTTATTATATTCTACTATCGGAGAATATTTTCAAGTTTAGTTAGAATAGAAAATTGAACATTTATTTACCTTCAGAACTTTTAAACTTCCTGAATAAGAAGTAAATGAGATATAAATACATCTAACAAGGATGCATTTCTTTTCTTCATATTTGCATCCTACATCTTTTGAGACATTCTTCTGTTTCAGACCTTTATACATTTACTTTGACACATTAATTCTATTTAATACATTCCTCTGCTATAGCTTACAGTATATAAATACAGTATAACAAGCTTTACAATCTAATTTATTCCTGATAATCCGTCGTAAAGCGAGGAGCTACGAACCAACAAATTTTCTAAAATATCGATTTTATGTTGCCAAATTATATTTTTCATTTTATAATATCATATAGAAATGCGAAACNAAGTATATAAAATTTTTTAAATATTTTACTTTATTAACTTGTATAATTTATAAATTTTAAATATCCGCAAATTTTGAAATAAATTTTTAAGAAATACAGTAAAGTTAAACTGTATTATATTCAACTAATAGATCGCGACTCACTTGTTGAGAACTTCATAAATACATCAGACATCTACAATAGCGGTTAATAAAATGTTACAATTATAAATTTAACGTATCTTACGATATTATTTTTTTTTTTAGCCATTTAAACGTATATAACAGAAAATTATAACGAAAATATTGTTATTTTGCTAATGTAAAATATTAAAATATATATATTATTCGATAAATTAAAGTAAATTCTAACGACGCGGAGATTAAGAAAACATTTCTATCACACGTCTTTAAAGTAGAAAAATCATCATTTGACCCCGGAACATCATTAATTATCAGAAAATTAGACATTAGAAGGATCATTCCCAAATGGTTTATTAAAAGCAAGCATTTAATCATAAATGATTTAAGAGACTTAATTCCTGGAAATATATTTTTCCTGTTAAAAGTTTAGGAAAAGTTTTTAAAAAAGCCAAAAATTAATAAATATGGCTTTTAATCTATAATTGAAAAGAGTTAATTCGCTAGGTAATTAGAAAACAAGTAAATCTCTAGGGTAAACGAGTGCTATAAGACAGTTACTAATCGCATCAAAACATCAACAGAAGAGACAAAGATGGAACCACAAAATCACTTTTTAATAAACAATATTATGAACTCTAACGGAAGGTTAATCACGATCGTATTTTATATTCTGTAACGTTTCCCATCTGTATTAATTAAGTAGTTTGTATCTGTATGTTTAAGATAGTGACTCGTTTAGGGAGCGCTTAATTGAATTTCCTATTTTGATGCCATACCCAGTTGCCAAATAATAACTTCCCATATTGGAACCGGATGTCGTCTAAACACAGTTACTAATAAGGATGATGGAATTTCTCTCTTTTTTTTTAAATTATCATTATTAACGCTTCCCAAATATCATGGGATGCTGGCGCTGTTGATGTTGCTCTTGCTGCTCCTCTGCTGATGCTGCTACTGCTGCTATCTAATATTTTGTAAAAATTTTACTTGTTTGTGTAATTAAGTTCGAAAGTTTTCTATAATAATCTAAAAGCATTAAACGTGTTCGAAATATTCATTAATTATAAATTATTTTTACGAGTAAATTAATAGCATTAATCTATTATTTATTTTTGTTTCGATTAACAATTTATATTCATTTAACGTATAGCTTTAATGCATTTTTTAGTGCTGTTTTGAGAATAAATATTAAACATTTTGCTTAAAAATATGATTTTTTATGCAGTTAAATATATAAAATTGATCATTTATACTTTAAAACGAATATTGATAATTATCATTATCCAAAAATTAAGAACCTAACTCACGTTCTTGAGAAAAATGTAGATTCTACTCCTATTGAAAGTTGGAAGGAACTGAATCCACACCTTTTTTGAATATCACGGATTCAGTTCCTTCCATTCTAAAGGATCCATCGAAGAAACTTATACATTAAAACTTATGTTTATATGATGTTTATTCTATTAAAAACAATTAATAAAAACACGATTAAAGTTTATTATTAAAGAAAAATAAACATATATATATTGAAAATTTCAAATATATATATCTTAAGTTACAAAGAATAAAAGCCATATCGATTTTATTTCTGTTGGTAAAAGGCCATTAAGCTGTAGCCACATTGTAACAGGTTCTCCATTCTTCTTAAGTGAAATGAGGCATCACTCGATCTGGAATTGCTTTGCTTATAAGTTTTCTTCCAGCAAATAAAAATGTCAGAAAGAGAAATTATAGTTTTGAAGACATAAATTTCGTATAATTAATTTTCTTTTCATGTATTTTATACGTGAAATTAACCACAGAATTAAAGTATGCAACACTCGATTTTACTATAACAGTTTCGTTAATTAAAACTTACTCGGGATACAAAGTGCTTTTAAAATTAAAAAATTGAACTTTAAATAGTATGTTATAAATTAATTTTTTTTACATTTATAACATATACAATTAGCTATAAAGATTTTAATTAAGATAAAGCTACAGGTCTTCTTGGCACCAAACAATTTATCGTCGAGACAATACGAATTTACTTGAAAAAATTACCATTTACTTGATGGAAAGATGAGTTCTATCAGTCAGTTGCTCTCATTCTTTAATAAGATCTGCAAAGTGACTATTGTATAATAGAAACTTGTAGTGACATTGAACAAAGTCCTCTAGTCCTCAGTCTATGGTCATTTTGTCAAGAAATTTCGGAAAGATTTACGAAATCGCTGACTAAGAAATAATTTTGTATGTTTTCCCCACTAAATTTCAACGCTTTTAAAGGAAATTTAAAGAAGAACTTTATAGATTTTGATAAAAAAAGGATATTCTTTTATTAGATTTAGTACGAACTTTTTGATTTCGTTTTTTATAGCTTTACTTTGAAATTGTTGCAAAAATTCATTTTCTGTTTGTAGTGCCAATTTGAAGTAACACTTTGAAATATATTGTTAAGTTGCAAAGTGTATTTTCATTTTTTCGAATTGTTCGACCAAATGCAATTTTTTTGAATATTCTTCAGATAAAAGTGTTTACAGGATCATGACAGTTCAATTTTTTATCATTGTATCTAATGTATACTTTATGACTGATATAGGTTGATAAATGTTGGTATTTTCTTCTTTCTTTTCTTACCATTTATCAAATAGTGAATATACATTTAATAAATTATGATGCTCTTTACTTTTCTTCGTTACTTTTAACCTAATTCTATGTAAATAATTTTAATAATAATTAAATATAATAAAATTTAATTTCTAATAAGAAACTTAAAATCAGTGTTTCTTCAATTTTCTGTTAAATTGGAGGAAAATCAAGCACCAAAAACTAGTTTAGACATTTACATAAGTGATTAATAATATGTTATGCAGGCATAAAACACAATTTTACTACAATTAATTATAATTATATAGGTCTATATCGTGATTACTTAGTAGATGCAATCTTAGAAATCATTAATTTCTAAATCCATTAAGTTTAAGCAGAAGTATTAAGAACATTAATGTCTAGAAAGTGTCAAGATTTGATAATATCATTAAACTTCGATCGATTTGAAGAGGACAACTATCTTAATGTATAATTAGAATTAATTTTACAAGTTTATAATTCAGAGTATATATATAAAGTTTAAATGTTGTTCGATATAGGATACCTTTCGCTTATCCAAGTAATATAGATAGTTTGTCAATTTGCCTTTAGGAAGAAAAGTTATTCATTACTTTTAAGGAGTATATTCAATTAGATATGATGGAATAAACTGATTAAATCTATCGAATATGAGGGATCTATCTAGTATAATTGCTTCTAGTTGTAATCAATAAGCAATTAGAGTTATGCCTCCAAGAGATTGACTACATTAGATTTTAAAGTGTAATAAATTTTACACTTGTGTAATGAGAGTTCAATTTGATACCTGATTTAGAGGGCCCACAGGCATCGAAGATGTTTGTCGTAAATATTTTCTAAAAACTACAATTTTGATTATGTTATATTTTGAAATCTGTTCGTAGAATACGATTCATCCAAGAAGAAAGATGAGGGACATTTATGTCTTTAAGCATGAACTTTCTAGAAAAATTCTACGTTTTGTAAGATCTGATAGAATTTTAACTTGATTTATTGACTCTATACACCATCTTTAACTTTATAGCAGCTTTTTGAATAGGTTTAAATCCATTTTTATCGCCATTTAAATTAATTTTTCACTAGAGAATCATATAGAGTCTACTCTTACGAGTAATGTGTCACTGAATAAAGTGAATTATCTATAAATATAAAATTTTTCTTTATTTTTGTTCATCTTCACTTAAAAAAAAAAAAAAAAAAAACAGAATCTTAACGTTTTTCCTGAATTTTTGTTTTTCCTGCAAGCATAAAACACGTTTTATGCTTGCAGGAAAAACAAAAATTACGTACATTCAATCTGAGGAAGTAATTTTAAATGATGCGTGAATTAAAGTAAACATTTTATCCCGATAAGTTTAACTATAAACAAGTAAGACGAGAAAGTTACGTTAGCTAAACATCTAAACTACTCTTAGAACTAGAAAGATAAGTAGCGAAACGATTCAATGTTAATTGTTACGTCGTAACAGAATTAGTCAACCGAAAGAAAACATTTCCCTATAAGCATAGAAGGGAGTTTAATTTATCCTAACTCGTTCTGTTGATGATGTAACTTCCGCTTTCTCAAGTCACCGGAAATCGTTTCCCACTTGGCATCCGCTTCCAATCTGGAAACTCTGCAACTTAGTGTTTACGTAAGGATTCGTCGCACTATTAGTCACACGTCTGTCGTTTCTATGCAACTGGCGCCAGTATTTACTGGAAACTATATTCATGCGGAAATATCCTAACTGATTATTACAGGAATGCTTCATTACTCGAAATATTATTCAGTTAGAAGTTATAATTTTATAAAATTTCCATTTAAACTTGTTTTAAAGTCAACTTTTCATATTTATTCTCTTATTGCATCACTTTATTTCATCAGCATCACTAATTATAATTAATTTATTCAATGAATAACAAAAGATTTTATTATAATTTCGAATATATTTTAAAGTAGAAAGGTCGAGTCTTTAACAGATTAAAATATTCTAAGAATTATTAATATTTTAAATACATATTTTAATATAATTAACACGTCATGAAACAAAAAGAAAACCTATCGCCATTTTGAAGTTTTAATACACTTTCTCTCTTAATTTTTGTGAGAAATATGATTAAAGGTGAGGTTTTTTTTTTAAGTTTTAAATCTTGGAAATTTGTAAACATATAAAATAATTGCATTTTAATACATTTTTAAAGTATTTTTTAAGAGTATTCAGCATCCGACGTAAGAACATTTTGCATTCTTATGGGAAGGATTTGTTTAGAAACAAAGACAAAACATAAATAGACGAAAAAATCCAAAGCTTCATCCCAGATGAATTCCCTTTACATTCAAATGCAGAATATTTGATACATAAGCAACGAAAAGATATTTATTTCCTTTTGTATATTTTTTGAATGTAATGTCGTTATATACGGTATGGTAGTTTTATTTAAATTTCTTACATATGTCGTCGAAAATTCTTTACCTTAATGTACCTGTCTAGTAAGTCACAAAGAAACTTATGAAGCCATTATCGACACAACGAAACGATTGAAAAGACATGAAAAAATAGCATCATTGCGCCTGCACTGCTACCTTTCCTGCACAACTCTTTAGATAGAAGCTCCTTTCTGAGGGATTTCGTGTTGGCGATCCAAAACACGTGCGTGCGTGCTACAAGGGAACTGTTGTCGACCCCCCTCTTTCTGCTGTTACACACCGAAGTTTTTTTCCCTAGAAATAAAGGGCGAAAAGGTTTTATTTTTAGGAAACAACAAGAAGATATAAAAAAATGGAAATCTTTCGAAAGAAGTAAGACAATGAGAGAGTATCAGATAAAACTTCCTAGTTTTATCTTGAACGATTGCAGTTATATAGCTAAGAGAAAAAATATATATAGAGAGTAATGAAAGTAAGTGGAACAAAAGTCAATTCCATATATAACTGTTTGACCTAAGAAAAAAGTTTTTTCGTAAGCAACAAACTCTTTTCACGAGAAAGCTTCCACATTTATTTATGCGATGACATTTGGTAGATTAACAAGAAAGTATAAGAAAATACAAGAAAAAAAGTCAATTTTGTACGGTTGTTTCTAAACAGTTCTTCTAAACATTACACTATTTTCATCTAACAAATATTCCTTTTTAAATTCTAATAATAATACACAAAATTTTGAAAATATCAAGCAATAACTTTACCAGCAAACCTTAATATTTTAAGGAGTTTCAAAGATAAATTTTACACCGAATGTAATTTTTATATAAAGATATTAATTTTATTAGAAGTTTTTAATATTTAAAAATTCTATTTTATGTATTATTTTGCTATAAATTTTAAAGATACTCCATAAAGTGTAGAGAATGATTTTTGGAAGATTTAATAGTTTTTCACGAAATGACCAGCTTTGTTAAGAAGTTTGTCGTATAAAAAATTGTATAGAGTGGAATTTTTTCAAAAAAATTTATATCATACGAAAGATTATTTTGCTATCAAAGTGCACTTTGGAAGATGGATAGTGTTAAAAATGCTGTCACAAGTGGTTTTTATGGTAGGCTTTTAACACTGGTTTTTAATAACATAGTTCAGTTTGCTTTCCAAAAAATGACAGAGTCTCTTCTATTTTGGATTTATATAAAACTATTTAAAATATTCTTTTCACGTATTCTGTTAGAAATGGTCTGGAATATCTCATAAACAGCATCCCTAGTAATGAGATTCTTTTCTAAATTCCAAGTGCCGATTGTTATCAATAATTCTTATAAATAAAAAAGAAAAAATGGTTGGCATATGATAAGGGAAATAAACAGATCCTTCTAATTAACTTAATGACATTTTAAATCAATATAGTAAATTGATTTTTAAATTTTTATTAATTTATCAAAAAGACATAAACCACATCTTTCAAAATAGATGAAGTTTACTGATACAAATTGGCATTTCTCTTGGTTTTAAATTTATCTTAAAAGTTATTTTCTAGAGAGTTATTGCACTTCAATATATTAAAAACAGTTTTAAAAGACATTTTTTAAATAAAAATTTGGCATTTAAATATTCATCTTAGTATTGAAAATGCTAAGATGTTGAGTATTCTAGTTGAGAAAGACGATCTGGTAATCTAGAATCAACAAATGTATTTTCAAATTTAAACAATTTGAATTTAAAAATAAGTTTTTGATGTTATTTATAAATAATATTTATCATTACTATAAATTAATAGACACATACACATATACATACACGAAGTAGATCTTCGTAAACAGACACTACTTAAGATTCATCCATGTTGTGTAGCAGCATAATTAGTTGCCCCTAATTATATTGCATTCGTTCTTCTCTAACTATGTTACGTAAATGTGTTACATAATGCAGTTAGGTTTTTCTTGATTACATTACATAAGAGGATACAAGGTGAAATTACAGAAGAATAATATGAAATTCTCTACACGCACAAGGACCCAGCTATTTATAAAATAATTCTATCATTTACTGGAATAACACTCTAATAAATACTCTTAAGAAGGATAATTATGCAAATAATTCATTCTATATGACTATAATATTGTTAATTTTCTATACGCATCGTTTTACTTGTACCCTATAAAAATAAAGCTTTTAAATATTGAAACAGATATAGCCTACAGAAAGAAAATTAAGCATAGAATATAAGAATACAGAAAGGGGAAATTTGCAAATTATTATACATGATATGAGTCATGTGATATGGGGAATATTTTAACTGATTTAACGCGTTGCGTGAGACAATTGTGAGAAGAGAACACAAAGTTGGCAACTCGCATTTCTATATAGTGAATTTAAGAGATTCATTTCGCAAAGTGGACTAATTAGGAGAGTAGTTGTCAAACAAATATAGGATAATTTTAACGTGGTTTAACTGCGGGATGTAATGCAACATTGTTAGAATAATGTTATAGTTGCTCTTAACTAGTACAGTCGTTGACGACAGGGGAAATTTGGTGATGTCAGCTTTCGGCATCGTAACTAAATTGGAGAATTAACGATTAAGATAAATGCTTTCCTGCATCATTTTAAAATTAGTATGACTTCGTTTAAGTAGCAAACTAGTGCTATATTCTTTAACTTAGAAAACTAATCAACACTTCAAGCGAGTATGCTAATGTTGGAAACTTGAAAGCTTATTCGATTTAAAGCTGTTATATATATAAATATTATTGTGCTAAATATATTTATTTATTCGCTTATATATAAATAATTTCATAAAAGTTTCGAAGTAAAGAAGAAAGAAAATCTCATACTTCAAAAATTTTTCTAATGATTCTCATAAAGTTTATACATAATTTAAAAGAAATATATCCTTTACTATCATTTTTATATTCTTTTTCAATGTATATTTTATCTAATATTAGTAAATTGTTTTGTCGACCAGAAATTTATATCTTATTAAGGAAGTAAGTCTTCAACAAATGGCACTCAACTTCTTTTTAAAATCTACTTCTTTTCTTTCCAAGCAAAAGAAACTATATGAAGACAATAATTGATATATTCGTCCAGTATCATATCTGTTATAGATAAAATACACTTTTAGAAAAAATTCTTTTACTTATATCATTCAATTGAAATAAATAATTGAAGAATAGAAGGATGTTTTACAAAAATCTATAATTTTGTATAAAGTAACTTAAATTTAAAATATAAAAATAATAAAATTTCCGAATAAACTACATAAATTGATAAAAAATATGAGTTTAAACTTACTTTTTAAAATCATTATTTATTTATTTAAACTATAATATGAACTATACATCCTGTAAAGCGGTATTTCCTGCATAGCTCAGACTGTTCGACAGTGAAGCCAACTTCACATAATCAGAATGAAATAAAAGTATTTACGTTGTATTTAAAAATTAATAATAAACTCTATAGATTAGTATTATAATGAGAGACGATTTTGTAATAGATTTAAAAAATCTATGAAGAATTAACAATATTTTGATTTGAAAATTTCAAATTAAAAGTGATTAAGATTGTTCTCATTACAGTTTAAAGTCTTAAATATAATAAAAACTTTAAGTTACAGTTATATAAACCTAGAGAGCAATATAAACTTATATAATAAATTCATAAGTGTATAGAGTTATATAATTCACTAGTTATGAAGTCATGTGAAAATTAATTAAAACATTAAGTTAATTAATTTAGATACAGTATGTATTTAAAAATTTAATCTCAAATAAATTATATTTGTATGAATTAATAATATTTCAACTAGAAATTTAAGAAAGAATTTTTAAATAATTTTAATCTTTTGCAATTAAAAAATTAAAGAAGATATATATCACACAATTAAAGAAAAAAAACATTAAAATCATACAATTTATAATATTTTTATTTTAAAAATAAAAGTATTTTAGAAGCTTTTCATTTAATAAATAAAAAATAATCAGCTGATATTAAAATAATAAGATTTTAAGATCAAACGCGGCATAATTAATGTGATTTTAATAGTAAAAAAATCACAAAAAATAAAAAAAAAATTACATTTTAAAAAAAAATGTTTTTAAAATTTTAACATTAAAAAATTTATTGATTTTAATTCTTAATTTTTAATTTTAAAACTTGTATAAAACGAATAATTTAATTTCTAAAAAGACCGAAAAAAATAATTAAAATATTCCAAATGTTATGCTAAATTATCGATAATTTTAAAAAATATATATATTAAATTTTAACCGAATTTTCTAAATATTCAAAAGTATATTAAAGTATTATTTTAAAAAGTTAATTTCTAAAATATTTTAAAAATAATTTTTCAAAGTAACGTATTACAAATCAACTAAACTAAAAGGAAATTATTCTGGAGACGAAAAACATTTCACTCGACTACATTCGCTTAATTAAACCTCAAATGTTAAAATGTTAAATATATATATATTTTGGTTTACTTCGCCATTTTTTAAATTCATTTTTTTTTAATTTTCTTCATCATGAACGGGATACCTTAGAGGCTTTCTTGACGACGTTTTAATGATATTAAAAATGAGTCACTAATGGTCTTGATAGTTTTTCTACTAAGCAAAGCTTCAATGATTAGTTGCACCTACCTTTATAAATGATTATATTATCTAACGTGGAAATAAATTAAACTATGTAAAGAAATGCTTTTTAATAATTTAAATCGACATCATTAGAAAAAAAAAACTTTGAATAAAAGAATGATGTTTACAATATCTAAAAGTAATTTAAAAGATTGAACAATGTGATAGGATATGTAAGAATTCTTAATAAATTAATCAATGTAATTGGAAACTGTTCTTAAAAATAACAATTTAAAGTGTTTTTTTATTTATTTAAATTTTTAAAAAATTAATAAATAATTACTTTTAATAGAAATTATCAATTTTCTTAGAATTTTGACGGTAATTCATATTTTTAATGTGTTAAAGTGCAATTTTTTACAGTTATTTTTAACAAATTCGCCGTATTTTTTATATATATATTCGCTGCGGTTAATCAAGAGAGAATGATTAAAAATTTCGTGAACTATTTTTCAATAACTTAACTGCTTTGGAATAGTTCAAACATACTTTTAATAATTAAAAAATATATTTTTATATTATGAGACTATCAAACAGTTTGCGTATTTAAAGGGGATGTGAAGTACTGTACCTATAATTAATATATATTATATTTAAAGTTCTTTAAACTTTCTAAAAATTTATAAATAAATGTTTTTAGAATGTAACACGTAAAATTCACGTGGCGAAAACTGTTTCTGAATAGGCTCACCTACTTTGCATTGTTATTCCTTTGATCTCTACCCTCAGAAATCCTGTTTAAGACCTTTAAACACAACTACAAATAATTTTAAAATAATCGTTTTATTATAAATTTATGATATTTTGCTGTCAAACTCGTTCTACGAGTTAACTTCAACCATTTGTGACAAAATAAAACAAATAAAATATCCAAAAGAGAGAATAATTGGAAAATGAAAGAGGATGAAGAAGAGAATAGGATTAATCAAGAGAAAATGGCAAAAGAATTTAGCGATTGATTCAAAAACAATCTAGAGAAACGAAAGTGTTGTTACAAAGAAAAAGATTAGGGGAGATCCAATTGTTGAAATGAAGTAATTGCTGTGGAACACGTTGATGGAAAAGTTTGTTTGATTAGATAACATAAAAAGAACTTCAACTATTTCATTTTTTTATTAATATCTGTTAATAATTTAAATCAAAAAACAATCGATTTATTAAATCTCTGGTCGTTCCAAAAATATTAAACTATTTACACAATATTTTTTTCGTTGTTTCAATTCAAAATATTCAATAAATTTTAATCTAAAATGGCACTAAAACTTTAAAAAAACTAAGATTTTAAAATTTCCTGTATGGTCTATAGAAGTTTCCAAACTTCTAAGCTTTATTTAATTAAATTAACTACAGAATTTTATGCTTATTTAATATATATATAAGTAAATCTATAGAATTAAATGGAATTTCGATTTAATAGATTCACAAATTATTATTTATTCGAAATTCTGTTGAGTAAAATTGTTTAGAAATTATCAAAAATCGAATTTTAAACAAATTATTAAACATTGACACAACATAATAAAAGAGGAGAAAAATTGATAAACATTCAATAATAACGCTTGAAAAATCAAGAAAACAAATAAATAAACGAATAAAACATGAACGAAACAAATTTAAATATATAATTTTATGAGGTAAAGTATGTAATTTAACAAGCAAATAAGAAACGAGAAGCATGCGTTTTTTTCTTATTTTTCTTTTTTTTTTTATATACATATATAAATGAAAAGCAACCTACGCGGGTTATGCAAGACCAGAGTACAGTCCCTGGCTAGGGCTAGTTCCGAATCTGTGAAAGTGACGTCACTGTTGGCATCATCGTCTTCAGATGTGGCCTGTGACGAAGAAGAGAGACCCGCAGAGAGATGAGACTGGAAGTGTGGAAGCTGCTGCTGGAAAGGACCAACCTGGTTGTTGTTGTTGTTGTTGTTCCCTCGTTCCCCACCCCCTATAAATCCTGTCAAGGGTTTGATATTTTCGTCTGTATTTCTGGCGTAGTAATTTGATACGGGTCTATCTTGCGCTTCGTTATATTGTCGGCTGTTATTTCCTGTCGGGCAGAACGAGACCAAATCAATAGTCTGATAAAATTTTGTATAATTATTAACATAAATAAGAAGATATATACAAAATTTCTTGTTATATAGATGCGACTAACGCTAATTTATCTACTGATAGTTTTCCATTTTCGCGACAGATGGCGCAATGGGTGCAAATTTTCAAATGGTAATTTATGTCAATCAAACGGTTTCGATTGGTTGTTAGCTGGTTGGTTTGTTGGTTGTTGCGATTTAATGGCGCAAGGTTTTATGGGATGTATGTACCACAATTAGTTGGCATTTGATCTAAATTTGACTTTAAAGTATAAGTTCAATCTAGAGCAGGCCTGATATGTTCCATCTAAAATGGCACTAGAATTTGAAAACTTCATAACAATTCACTAATATAAACTCAAAAATTCTCAATTATTTTTAGTTTTCAACTTATTTTGTGCGTCTGTAATTGAAAGTTTGCTATAATTTTGTAAATATTCTAAGTCTAATTTAAAAAATAAGTTTGAATTACTACAACTCTCCCCACTGTATTAGATAAATGATAGAAGACAGTAGTCATAAAATAGTTCCCTTGCTTTAATATTTTTTCATGAAAAAACTTAATCTAAATGACATTAATTTAATAAAAGTATATTCACAAAAAAATCTGCTAGTATCTGCAATATTAAATACGGTGCAACAACACACTCTTCTTACGAAAATTGAAGCAACTTACCACTAAACAGCTAGAAAATAGAATAATTTAAAAGATAATAATACTAGAAATCTTCCATTTTTAATGTTAAAATATAGGTTTTGCAGATCGAAATTGCTATATACCAAACAATAGCCTCACTGCATGCATTTATAAACAACTCAGCATTATCATAATTTGTTTGCAGTACATTCTTTATTTTTAACAAGAGGCATGTTAAAATGAACTTTTAAATATTTAATTTTCAATGATAAATTGGAAGAGAAGAGCAGACTATATTATTTCAGACACTTCACGCCATTTTACTTACTTTTCTTTCCAAAAGTCTAGTCGAGATAATTGATAAAACTGTTATGACAAACATTTAACATTAAAGCAATTTTGATTTTTTTTCCCTTTTTAATAGAAAAATATGAAATTTAAATAAATTATTTTTAGAATAATTTCGAAAATTTTTCAAAAGAAACTTTCCATTATCTTAAAAAAAGTAAATTAAAATACTTTTTTTAAATATTTATTTTTATTTATTTATTTATTTTTTAAAGCAACATATATATATGAAATTGAAACAAAAAATTTATCGATCTCTCGACTCGAAAGTACACAACAACAACATTATTTTGGAATGTTTTGCTATTTTAAACATAAGTAAATATTGAATTCACCTTTAAGAGATGATATATATATCTAATGATATACTTTATATAAAATTCGAAAAGTATTTTTACCTTATAACTTTTTTATAAGTTGATAGTTTGAAAGGAAGAGGACATTCTAAAATATATAGATTGTCGGTGGAGAAATTTGCGATGACATCCGACCACGTGACTGCGGATATATATTTTTAAGGATGGAAAATCCCTGTCGGAAGTCATTCGAGTAAATAACCAGAGAAGTGGGACATTTAAGTTGAGAAGCCAGTAACTGAAGAACTATAAGTTTGGCCACAAGAAATGCTCCCACTGGAAAGTGATAGATATATTTTCCTCGTCGTTTTGTCAGTCTTTCAGGCAAAATATTCTTTTCAAATCCTAATCTCGTCCCATTTATTATTGTTTCGAGCATCGAAATTATGGATTAAAATATGTTTTAAACCTCATATCTTGAAATATTTTTCGAGGAAATTGTGTTGAGGTGCTGTCAACATTACAATTTCCACCAAATTTTTAATTATAATTCGCGAATGTTTGCGTGATTTTTCAATTAACTAACGACATTTAATCGATATTAATGCATTAAAAGTGTATTTTATGTATAAAAATAATCGAATTTTTCATTATTTTTGACACGTAAAAATCACGTGAAACTTTTTAAGACTGCATGTTTAATATCTGATTCAACCACTAGAGGAGCTTCTCGATAACCTGCACGATCATTCGGCAGTAAAGAAATTAAACAACTAGCCAAAATATAGCAGAAAAATTATTTTAAATTTCAAACAAATTAAGAAATGCGCATATAGTTATAAAAATTAATAATATTTTTGATCAATTTATAATTATAAAAGTAATAATATAAAGTTTTAGTAGAATGCTTTAATCAAGCGAATTAAGTAATGTAGAGAAATTCGAGTTCGCTTTTAAACTCGCGAATTATATTGGGAAATTTTATATATAATGTGACGTATTAATGACAACCTTTGGCAGCATCAGACTGCAAATAACCGACGACATGGGAAGATTCTGATTACTTGAGAAACTCGCATTTAACAAAGTTAACCAGTGCATTGACGAAGTTAATAAAGTATCCGGAAATTCGTTCTGGTCGAATGAAAGTACGAACTAGATCAACCTTCGTCCTTTCGCTACACTTCCACTCACCACACTTAATTATTTCGTTCTCTAGGGTGGGTCACATGACCTCCAGAGTAAACGAATGCTAATTCTGATTTGGAATGTTATTTCTTAATCTTTTATACATTATTCCATTTTATAACGTCTCTGGTATTCTGTAGGGAAAGGTCTTTTTTTTTCGTCTTTAAGTAAATATAATGATTGAATTAAAACACTTATTTTAATCCGAAGAATAAGTTTTAATTCCTCTGGGATATTCCGTAACATTAACTTAAGATATTCCTACTCTTAATATCGAATTTCTGAAGAGTTTAATGAATCTCTAATAATATCCTCCATCTTGTTTAACTGTAATATAAGTTACTATAAAGTTGAGCGTATAAAATTGTCGGTTACGATTTAATTATCTTCTCTATTGTAGATGTTCCCGCTAAGTGGTTCCTGAGCAGAATCGATAATATATATTACAAAGGTTGGAATTTAAGTAAAACGTGGCGGAAGAAATTATCTTGAGTATTACTGCGCGTGTCTGTGCAGTTATAAAGATGATATTCGACAAAGTTGTTTGATGTTTAGTGGCATATGCGGAGGAGGATTAAAGTGTCGAGAATAGAAGGTTTAGATTTAACTCAGATTTAAGTGAACTAAGCTTAATCCTTAACGTCGTCGAAATTAGTTTCCTCATCTCGCTCATTAACCTTAATTAGTCTCGGAGCAGAAGTGTGGAATCGTTTCCGACATGGAGGTCTCCTTTCTACTTTACGCATGGTAGAGTTTGTCACCTTCTCAAAGTTTTCGTGTTATCTCGGTTAATGTAAGTCGGTCGCGTGCCACTCACACTCACGTTTCCGTCGACGCCCTTTACTTTATTTGGAAAGTGGTGAATTGTGTCCTGTTTGATAGACGTGTGGGTTGGGTTCTATTGTAACAGGTGAATGAAATCGGTTTGGTCCGATGGACAAATTTTATTCATATCTTTCAAACTGGATTGGCGAGTTTGTGTGGTTGTGATAGATCACTAAGTCGTGTTGTTTGTTCCCTTGTGCATGGTGCTTTATAAATAATTACCTATAGTCTTTCCGTTTCACGTTTCTATACTTAAATATTTATGCTGGTAATTATTGAAAGTCGATTAAAACATTCATTTTTGAAGACTTTATAGAAAGCTTATTGCATCATTTGATTGATAGCGAATATAGTAAACAAGTTTCTCAACTGGTGTTACGTGCTTCATTGCTAGGACTTCAGATTCTCCGAGTGGACCTGACAATTTGGAATTCTAGTCATGTATGGCATTTCTTGCTACGATTCAGAGGCTATAACGTGGTGGCATATGGGTTCTAGCAGATAAAGCGAGAGACCAGTTTAAGAATCTGTTAGAATAGACCTTTTTGCAAGGGTGCCTACTGTAGTAATTCCTAAAAGCGAACAAAATAAATTTATAACGTTAGTAGGACTAAAATATACAAACGTTTCTTTGAAGAAGTGTGAGATAAACAGTATATATTCATTCAGCTTATAAAATTCCATTACTAACTTCGCCGTTCATCCTGAGCCAAACAGGAAAATATTCCAATTAAAATTCGGAATCCCAAATTAGTGCCGTTGGTTACGTTGTATAGTGTTAATTATAGTGCAAGAACAATACATTTACACATGAAAACACAGTAACTGGAGAGTCAATAGTTCTAGTATCGATCGGTCCTTTTGCCATATGGCACCCGTTCTTATCTTCCTGAAATACTGGAAGCAGCTAACTGTAACTTTCCTTTTCATGCGTCATTAGCATCTAGTACAAATAGATAATGGGAAAACTCTAAAACAGATTGAGATAATAAGATAATATTTTCATTTTGCTATAAAGATATTACACCTTATCTGAGTGACTAATAGATTAAAGAAGTGCAACATCTTCGTTTTCTAACAAGAAGCCAAATAACTATCTTCTTTATAAAGATGCGGAAACTTACAGAAGAAATTATTTAAAAATTATAATAAAATAAAGAGAAAAATTTAATTATCATCATCAAAAACTTCAAAATTATGAATTTAATAACGATTTTTTCGATAAAATAATTTGATATTACGTAAAGAACTTCATTAATTCAATGATTTTCTTGAACAAAATTTCATATAAACAATAGGAAAAAACTAACAATTAGAAGAACTTTGATACTCTTTTTTTTTAAATTTATTAATGATTTTTATATCGTAAACAAATTTTATTTTAAAGAATTTCTTAATAACTTTAGGAAGAAAGATCACTAGTCAGCAGGTAGCAGATGGCTAAAACTTTTAACTGGAAGAAACCAACTAATTGCCTCGAGAGATGTGAATTATGAGAGGCATTAAGATGTCTTCAAAACATGAATCTTAAGTCTTATGATGTCAGAATTAACATAGTTCGCAATCTTACCTGCTGATGAAAGTATTGTGAACGTTGTTTTTGTTATTTTACTCGGCATATTGAAAGATTAGAAAGTTGAATGTTTAATTAAAAAAAGAAAAAAAGAAAAGAAGGATTTGTTGGGTTAACTTAATGGCTTTCTTAGGTGTAAATAAATGTAGTGTCGCTGTATTATTTTAAGAATCATAAATTTTCTAAAACGGAAAAGTAGAAGAATAGGAAATGGTTTCATAAAAAGTTTAAAGAAAACAATTATGGCGCCTCGTACACTTTTACTGAAGTAATAATGGAAAAAAATAGCGAAAACATAATGACATCAAAGTGATAAATGGGCATTTTTAAAGATTATTCTTAGATATTTTAACGAATTCATCATCTTCATCATTTAATTCCAGGTACACTATTTAATAAAGAAATAATACAAAATAATATAAAGCCTTTTAATTAATTATCATCAGAGATAATTTAAAACCAATAAATTTGCAAATTTTTTTGACAAATTTAAAATAGATTTTGAAGCGAATTATAGATTTAAAATTCTATTAAGATCCGTGACTCATTCGAAATATTTAATAAAAATTAAGTTTAAAATCGATGTTTAAGTTGTAAAATAATTATTAAAATTAATAAAAATTGAATCTATGTAATTAAATTTAAAAGCATTATATTATTTTAATTGCTACGTCTACGTTTTATATTATTCGATCGTAATATTATTAAGTGAAATACTTAAAACGATGATTTGAATGGTTTCGAATGAACAAATATAAAGTTTTAAATAAATTTAGCGTCGACATTTGAATAATTTACACGCGATTTCAGTGAATTTCTAGAACTAGATAGTAAATTTATATTGCGAAACATAAAACTTAATGAAGAATACGAGAGTAAAGAGTAAAATCACTCGTAAATGTTATCATTTCAGACAATTCTACAATATTCTAGATACAAAATTTAACAGTTAAGTTTGAAATTTTTACAGGCACGTCCTTGTACAGTTATATAAACGAATGAATATAGAAACAAGACCTCAAAATCAAAGAAAAACCTTGCTTAGTAAGCTGTCTAACTCGTCCTACATTTAATTGCAATTTGTATCAATTAATTAAGCATTAAAGATGAGAATATATCCAACAAGCGACGTATATATATATAAAGATTTTTTTAAATTTCACGCTTTGGGAGTTTTTTAAACATGGAAAAAAAGAAACTTGGCATCGTTTACAACTTTCTTAAACTTGGCATTATTCAAACTGATTGATAATATCAATAAAATTTAAAAGAAAAATAGAGACCGCTAATTAATAACGGGTCAATTCAGAAAGTAAATAAAGTACCTATAGAGTTTTTCACGAACGTGTTCTAAAGGTTCTAAACTGTCTGCCATTCACTGAACCGGTATACGAACAGACACCGTAAATGATGGATCGTTTCGTTTCGCTGTTGATACAACATTCAGTCGTTGCAGCCACTTTCGTCACCGTTCTGGACGTTACGAGGCCATTATTTGGACCGTTGCCTGCTCATTCTACCCCCTCCAAAAAAGAAAGAAAAAAAAACGAAATATCTCTCTTTAATAATTGTCCTTTTACTTAATAGAATTAAATATAGTGTCTGCTACAAAAACTGACGCGATAGATACGGAAAGCAAAGGGGATAAATTATGTCCTCGTAATTAAAGAACCTTAACGAGAATTCAACCACTAACGCTTATCTACGAAGCACAAAAAGTGAATTTTTACTCGAATACACTCGTATCTACAGAATGATTTTAATAAACTAGTATTATGAATCGAAAATTTTAAAGGACCATTCTTAGTAAATTACCAGAAATGCGGTGTTGCGATTTATATAGCTCCATTTATTAACTAAAAATAAGTAGTTTCTTCTTTCTAGTAATAGAATTATCAACATTTCTAGTGAATTTATTCTGTTACTTATTTAATATTAACCATTTTTTAACTTTTTTTTTTACAAAACTGGATCGAATTACTTGTTAGAATGTGAGCAGAGCCCAATTATCTCGCTTAAAATATACTCCGTATTTTCGATAAATATAACTCTACACAACTCGAATTTTATTAAAATATTCAAAGTAATTAAATATGTAAATATTTAACGTTTAAATCGAGTAATTTCGTATAAAAATGCCACAGATCGTGCGAAATTTTAAAACTAGAATTTAATGTAGCTTATCCTTGATGGGATATTTCGTACTCGATTTTTATAGTAAGCCTTTAAACAGAAGCTCGTAACAAGCAAAGATTTAATTGGCTTAGACAGAAACTACGCCCAATAGTCTGAAAGGTAACGTTTGCCAATAAAACCCGCTTTAAATACTCCTTCAACGAGTTTAGGTAGAGAAGTACGAACAATGATAAACGTTCTCCCTCCCTAACCTTGTACTAATTCGAGAAGCGAGACGGCATGGCTCTGCCTTTTTTTCTACTTTTTTCTGCAGAACAATATGGACAAGCTTGAATTAATGAGCTATTTTAATGCCGATATATTTTTGCTTATTTGCGTAATTAGTTTAATGATAATTAAAAGTACCTAAAAGTTGGAAGATGGCATATTCTATGATGATTGTATGAGAATATGAGTTAAAATCCATATTTTTTATTTATTTATTTTTATTTACTTATTTTAATTTTTTCTCGTCCTGAAGACGCAAAAATCACTCCCAGAAATGTAAATTACCACTCTGAAAATGAAAAAATTAATCTCATAATCATAAATTACTATTCTAAAATCCAAAAATGCCGCCAGAAACAAACTATCGGGCTAGAAACTTAAAAATTAAGCCCCGGGTAAAGTAAATCGTGCCAAAAACCAAAAAAAGAATCATTCTAGAAACGTCAATGAACACTAAAAAAAACACACACAAAAATCACTCCAGCAATAAATTATCTTACTACAAATTCAAAAAAATTACGCCAGAAGCATATATTTCCATTCTAAAAACCTAAAAAATCATTCTATAAGCTCGAAAAAAGCAAGAAAATAATAATCCCTGAAACTATAATATTATAAATATCTGATTAATTATTGAATAGTTAAACTTTTTAACATTTCTTACATAGAAGTATCGGTTTTAATAGGCTAATATGACTTTTTGTATGGTGTTTCTACACACCATACAAAAAGTCATATTAGCCTATTAAAACCGATCAAAACAGCACAATAGCGACATAAAAATTTACATTAACGACTCCTATAAAAATAAATTAAAAAGAAAAATCACAAAACTATAAAAATAAAGGAAAAAATATGAATAATTCACAGTTGGAAAGATAAAATAAATGTTCATAACTAACCTTAGATAAATGTGGGAGGAAAAAAAAATGAGAGAATGAAAGTGTGTACCTATTGCCAAGTGAATAAATTTAAATGATTTTCACACATCACTTCTTAGAATTCCATTCACATTTAATAAGTTTATACATTTATAATATTCGAAAACTGAAGCGATATAGGAAGAAAGGAATACAGGGAAAGAAAAAAACAGGAGGGAGAAAGGTATAAGCAGTTTCAATTACTTCTCCTCAGACAATCACGCAACTTCAATCCTGACGTGAGAAAATGGAAGTATTCCTCTCATCTGCTAGCAGTTTAATTTTCAAACCATTTTACTGTACAAGAAAATTTGCATAATTTTAGTCTTTCACGCAATCTTCCTTCAGTATCAGATACGTAATCAAGGAATAAAGTAAAACTAAAGGATTTTCGCTAGTTGGCCATACACTTTATCGTCGGCATTCGCGTTGTAAATAAAGAGAAAAGAGGCGATTAAAACTGACTCTCGCCTTCATTTTCTCTCTCTTTCTTCTTAATTAACATCGGATTAATTCCGTTTTGTAATTTTATAAACGTTTATTTTAGGTAATTGAATTAAAAATATCAACCTCTAAATCCCGAATTATATACTTTTTGAATCTTTTAATAAATTATTTAAAGGTTAGACTTTTGCTTTATTTTATATCTTAAAAATCCTGTAATTTTAATTAAATTATTCATTAAAAATTTCATTTTCTTCCATTTTGTTATTATTCATGTAGGCATAAAATGAACGTTTGAATTTTTATTTATTTATTTATAATGATGTCTATGATAAAAATAGTTTTTTAAATTTATCGAATTAAGTATAATTATTTTTAATTTTTATGGAAATAACTATATTATAAATAATTTAAATCTATTTTATTACAATAACAACAATAATAAATAATATTAATCTCGTTTAAGCTGGCAACACTTTATTAGACAATAAAATCGTTATACGATACACGTTGCTACCTTTTAATCCTTTTAAAGATATAAAGAAATTAAAATTTTAGAAGATAGATGGCGCCCACGTCACCATATTTCAAAAATGAGGGGAAAAAATTGTTTGTTTTTTCCGTTTCTGAACATTTTTTTTATAAAATTAATGGTTAACAATTAAATATTGTTTTATTCAATTTATAGCAAACTTTTTTCGTTTTTTTTTTATTAAATAAAATTTGTAAAATATGCTCGGTAATGAGTATTAATATAACTAAATTTGTTTACTTATACTAAATATATTAAATAATTTTAATATAATAAAGAAATTGTAAATCTTATTTTCTATACAAGATATCGATTCTAGGAAAAAAATCATTTTCTAGAAAAATAAAATTCTTAAATTAAATTTATGAACTTTATCAATTTAATTTTAAAAACTTTCTTAAGTTTATTTTCTAAAAAAAATTAATATCTTATAATATTAATTATTCGTGTGTTGCATAAATCAGAATAAATTTAATCGAGCTTAAAAGGGGAGGAACATTTTAAAAAAATTTCCAAAGGCGTATCATAAGCAGAAAAACATTTAAAACTATTAAAAGTATAGGTTTATATAGCCGTTACTTACAGAAATAGGAGGGAAGTCTTTATATAACGATCCGTTCCCATTAAAGTTATACCTTTTTGACGCCCACCCTCTTTCATTTCCGGTGTGAAGAACTTAAAATAAGCGCAGATGTCCCAGATTCACAACAGATTATTTTCTAAACGTGTTAGATAGCCTTGAATGTCGTACTAAATGCGTTTGTGATTTAACTAGAATCGGCTCGGTACATACTTTCGAACGCTTTTTAAACGCTATAATACTCCCTAGAAATTATATTTTCCATTTTAAAAATTTATATTTCTATCCGTTGAAATGCTCTAGAAAAGCGAATCGGCTTCTGTATCATTGTTGTAACGGTTGCCGATTTGAAAATGAAATTGACTCCAAAATGGGTCATATCTTTGATTTCTTTTTTATTTTCTGTGTGTTTTTATTTTTTTGTTTGCTTTCTTTGCGCTTCTAGAACATTAATTTTCTAGAAAAGGTTTTGGAAATTGTTAACTACATTATGTCCAGAGCTTTTAAAAAGAGTGGTTTAACTGTTATAGAATACGTTATCAGTGGAAATTTGAATTGAAAGTAGGATGTAGTTTTCAGTTTTTCGTGCTTCTAGAATATTAATTTTCTTCATAAATGTTTGGAAATTGTTAACTGAAATTATATCTAAAACTTTAGTATAGTTTAATTGCTACAGAATACATTACCAATGGAAATTGAGTTAAAATTCAACGAAAATATGAATTGAAAGTAAAATATATCTTTAGATTTTTCGTGATTTTTGTGCTTCTAGAATATTAATTCTTTTTACAAATTATTTGGAATTTATTAACAAAACTTACATTTAGCATTTTAAAGAGTAGTTTAATTGTTATAGAATACGTTATCAATGATAATTTGAGTTGAAAGTCAATAATCAACGGGAAATTTGAATTGAAATGGGGCATATCTAGCTTTTTTGTGAGTCTTTTTTGCACTTCTAGACCATTAATCTTGTATAAATTTTTTAAAAATATTATTAATTGAAATTATATCTAGAAGTTTTAATGAGTGGTCTAGTTATAGAGTACGTTATCAATGGAAACAGTAACGATAATCGCATCGATATTGAAGTTAACAGCGATAAAAGCGATCGATATTGTTAGAATGCTTTTAAAATTTACCTATGGCAGCCAATAAGTGGCATGGGAGCCAAGGCAGTAAATCAATAGAGCGATAAGTTATAAATAATTGGGTTGTCACTATCGTGTTCCTTTTCTTCGATTCTGTTGATTTAGATGACGTGTCATCCTTTTTGGCATTCGTTATGCAGTAACTGAGATATTCCCTGTCATTTTTCACTGAGAACTAAATCTATAAAGCTTTATGAAAATCGAATAGTGTATTTTACATAGAATACAAAATAAATTTATTAAATTTTCAGAGGAATATTTACGTCCGCGTTGTTATTTTTTTAAACTTATCCTTGGTTCGAGAAGAGGAATAATAAGAAAAGAAATGGTATTGTGTTATTCTTAGAGTCATAATTTAGCAACCACTAACTCTGGATCGCTTAAAGTTCGTAAAGTTATCCTACAAAGGGCTGAACAAATTGTAAAGGTTGGAAAACTGCTGTAGAGAATGCAGTATTGCTTCGAGTTACAAAACACTGGGATGATAATTGAATCGTATGACTAGAATACAAAACAGTATTGGTGTATGCTGCAGTGTTTATAGAATAGTGCACAACAGTACATTAAAACTGAAATAAGTTGAGGTGTATCAAGAGGATAGTATCAACAGGAGGAAGGATTATAAATAAAGTAATTAATTGGAAATGGCCAATAAAAAAAAAGAAAATATTTCGACTTCAGTAAACATTTTAATTTTAAATTATCAAAATGAATCATACCAGAAACGAATTCAATTATTCGATTAGTGGAAACTGTTAAGAATCCATCATTTAACGAAAGAGGAAAAAAAAATAATTTAAGTTCGAAATTTATTTTTAAATGGTTTTTAAAAAAATCTCTTCGCCATTTTTTCGAGATTAAAAATAAATTCATTTTATATCAGAAATTGGAGAATTCGAAAGAATTTAAGAACAGTTAAGATTAATAAATACCTATTACCAATAAACAGTTTAAGAACATCTGGAAGCCAATGAACAAAATCTAATGAACAACGTTCAATTCGAACGATAAGAGGTACAATTTTACTACTTCATTTTTAATGAAGTGGTTTGAAATAGCATTTATACTCATTTTTACACGAAAGAATCGATGTCTGCTGAATCATTTTTGAGTGTGCAAAATGTAGAATATGTACTTTAAATCGATAATTAAGACTTGTATAAATATGTACTTTACTGTTCTAGATTCAAAAGAAATTCAAGAAGTTTTCAAAGATTACTTTTTCGAAATTTAATGAACTTCTTTCTAATCAAATCTTTAAATTTAATGATTTCTCTCAAATAAAATCAAAAGTTTTTTTATAGAATCTGTAAACTCTTCATTTTCTTTCCTATAAATTTTCAAAATTCGAATTGAAGTTTACACGAAATATATTCATGTAAGTTCTTAACTTAGACTACAGTTTTTTATTCTTTTTTTTAAATTATCAGTTTAATTTTAAGATTTATAAAAATAGAAATGTGTAAATTTATTTAAAGAAACTCTTAGCGTATTTTATTCGCATAAATTTAGATAAATATTATTTTTAGAAAGGCTTATATAAATGTGACTTATATAAATGTAGATCTAAAGATTAAATTTAGAGTCATTTTGAAGTGTAGATTTTATTTTTAACTCGAAATTTCAACTATTTTCAAGGAAAGACAAGCTAATTATAACGATACTAAGCTTACTATAAAGATATTTTAAAATATATTTTCATAAATTTTTTATGTTATATGCGAGTAATTCCGTTTTTAAACCTGTTTGAATTAAATAATTTTTACATTTTTTACTAAAATAAGACTGTATATTTATGTAAATTAAGTCGAGAGTGCAACCTCAAAGTTTTTCATTTGCTTTCTTTCTTCAATATTCCAAAAAAAAACAGTAAATCGATTAAGTAATTCAGAGATATTTGAAAGAAGAGTATCTTCATCCTTAGTCAATTCATTTATTTGAAAAATAAAATTAAAAAAGTAAAGTGCAAAGGACTTTTATTGATTAGTTATAGATCTAAGAGTAAGTTATTGATTTTTTGAGAAAATATAACTTATAATTAGCAGATGTAACACTATAAAATAATATCAAACCTCGATAAAAATTTAAATCTTTTAAATTTTTCTAAAAGTTTAATTTTGAATATAGCTTTTAGATATGTTTTTCCTTAAGAAATTTTAACAAAGAAGTGAGAATTACGTTACAAAAACATCGCTGATAAATGTTTAAAAGTTTTATCAAAGAATATCTTTAATTAAAAAGAAAGATGGAGATTAAAAAGCAAACTTTAACAATTAAAAACTTGAAATTTAACTTAAGTTGCCAATTGAAAAGATTGAAGCAAGAGTATTGCCACTTGGACATATCGGTGCACTCTATAGAAGGTATTGTCTGGTTCATGTGCCGACAAAGACACTAAAAGAATCGATAGGAATCAATAGAACAAGAGTACGAGTTAGAAGAACTGTTTCAAGCCTTTTCGATCCGTCAATGCTGAGCTTTGTGGGTCTCTAGTGGGAACACTTTACAACGAAATCTGTTTCCGCGCAGCTAATAGAATTCGACAAATAGAGAGTGACTTGTTTAACAAAATCTGAGATAAATTAAAAGAAAAATGACTTTTTAAGTAAGGCAACTTGTTTCTTCATACCTTTCTTAAGCTGTAACAAGTTACACTTTAGGTATTTAGAAGCCTCCTCGATACATTCTGAAGGATCATTTCTAAATCACCCATTGCAAACTCACCAATTTTCTAAATACGCTGGCAATTATTATGGAAACGTGATAAGAATAATGACACAGAAAATTCGTCTCCACTAAATAAACAAAATTTAAACTTAATTTTAAATTATAGACATATATAAATATATTAAATTCACAATGTTTTCATTTTGGATATATTCATTCTTTTTGTTTAAATTTATTTTTATTAAGTTTCTCATTTATTAAAGAAAGAATAATAATTCGAAATGAAACTTTTTCTCGTTACATTTATTTGAAAATAAAATATTTCAGTAATTTAAAGAAAATTAATAACTAAACTTTGAGACGAAAGGACACATTCGAATGAATTTGACGAAGAAAATTAATTAAAACTTTTCTCTCTATCCCCAAAACATCTAGTTCTTAAGATTTACTAATCACATGAGAAACTATTTCCGGTTATTTCGCTCCGCTAATTTCTCTTACTTCATATTTCTAACGCTTTATTGTTCTATCGATTCGTCTTCTTCAAAAAATAAAAAAAATATATTATAATTAATTATTTTTCGTTACATTTACGATTTTAAAATGTTAGTAAAAGTAAATATTTATTTTTAAAAACAATCTATAGATTTATATTTACAAGTGGAAGCCGACAAACGAACGTGTCAAATTTATGAAAATATCCGAATCGGTTTCAAATCAAAATATTAAAGTTGACAATTTAAAAACATACGAAAACTAATTTCAATTTATTTTTACTTTGAAAAGTATTTTTTAAATGTCTTTCAAGTAATTTACTTTAGAATTTGAAAGCATCTTAGAAGTAAAAAGGTTTGAAAACAAGATACACTTTAGTAGCTGCGATCACACATCAACAGGTTTTCTGATGTGTGTATGTGATTGTACAAAAAACGTTACACATTTAATACGTGTTGTTTGCAGTCGACAAGCAGTAACAGTGTTGACAAAGTATGTCGGTATCTCACCAAAAAGAAATCAAACACAAGTCTATGAAAGCAAAGTAGATAAAAAAAAAAAAGGGAAAAAATATCGCTTTAACAGTTTAGAAAGATGTTAAGATTAGAAAATGCTTAGCTTTTCAGATCTCGGTGCTTCTTTCTAAAAACATTGTGGATACAAACGAAAAACTATTTTTCTTTTCAAAGAACCCCTTTACTATTAAGCTGTTTCCAATAAGTTTTTATTTTGGTTATCTTTGTTTAAATATTTGTTTTTTATCAACAATAAAAAAATGTCTAGTAGAAAACAAGATTTAATATTATTAAATATATAAATATAACAATATTAAATCTGATTTTCTATAAAAGAAAAATATTCTTATATATATAAATAGCCTATATATAAATTTTTTATGTTTTAAATTCATGCTATATTATTGAAAAATTTTTAGTTCTTAGCAACTAGAGAAATTCTTGCATCTTTGTTGCAAGTTATCTATAATCTTCGATTACAATCTCTAAAGTATTTGTCAGTCTCAATAGATAGGTTGTACGTAAAACTCCTGACGTATGGCATTGTCTGAAGCGTATCTTAAACATGGCAGCTGGAAAATTCCCACTCAATCTTATGTCTGTGCTTTCTAAGTCTTTAGAATCGAAAGTCACCAACATGAATGACAGCGGTTTAATCTTATCAGACATCTCTCATCTGCATTCGAATAGTGATTTCCGATAGGTGTCACCTTGGGATGTGCCATTCCGCCATCTTTTCTTTTGTATTCTTCTTTGAACGATTCGCGCAACTAATATCTGTTTCATGAGATCATTTTGCATTATATAATAGACTTTTTTTGTTGTTGGCACTGGTTTTTCTTTGCGGTAATCGAGAAATTAAGTTGTAGTACCACGTGGATCGTATAATTTCTGGTAATGCTCTGAAAGACTACAAAGACCAGCTTGATTTCGATATAATGAATTACTTGTAATAAAGGTTTTTTTTTTATGTGATATATTTATTTCTTAAATGATTTCCTTTACTTTTCACAAAAGCAATTGTTTTTGTAATGTATTCGTTTTGTAAATGTTTTTGTAATGTATTCTGAAGTGAATATTTTAATTAAAAATTTATAACTGAGACAGAAAAAATTGTAATTTTAAAAATTAAAAATACTTCTCCCCTTTTTTGTGTGTGTAATATTAAGAAAATACTTGATATTTTCTGAAAATTTATTCATTGAAAAGATACTTAAAAGGAGGTGAATTGATTGTTCACTTACTAGATAACGAAAAAATGGCCCTTAAGAGTGACGAAAGAACAAGATGATGACAACAAACTACTTAAAACGCGAAGCCATCTTTTGTTAAAGAGTAGTTCAAAACAAGCGACTTCTATCACTAATTAACTGAATAAATTTGTAAGTGTAATTAGCTCTTTCATTTGTCTTCTTTTCTTTAACCATTCTTCAGTTAACATCATATGAACGAATACACCACATACAACAACATGTTATGTCCAACGTCAAATGTTATTAACCTTTTTTTGCTGCGGTTAACGACGTCACGTGGTTTCATGATGGGTACCTTCCAACTTACGAACCCCCACAAAAAATTCCCATCACAAAAACTTTACGAAGTCTCATCTTATACCAATAATTAAAATTCAAACCTTCAAAAGAAAAAAATAACTTGTTTTAAATTACAGTAATTGTTTATGATACAGCACAATGATTTTAATGTAAAATTATTATTAATTTTTTGTATATTTTTTTAATTATATAATTAACAATTTATAATTAAAATACACATTTTTCTTTGTAATTTAACAAAGCAATTAGGAAATAAAATGAGTTTTTTGGAATCGAATTTCATAAATTGCAATTATTATTTTTTAGTGAGTGATTGCATTTACATTGAGGAGATTTTTTAAAATTGTTATTCTAAAAAATCTTAATTAAATAAATTAATTTGTAGTAAATAAAAAAACTAAAATGGTAACAGTTTTATGTCATAAGATTATAATTACTTTTTATATAAATTTTTTAAAAAATGCATTTATTCATCTAAAAAATATGCGAAATATCAAAATTTACAAAGGAATAAAATGCAAATTACAATTAGACAATGAATAACTAATAATTTTAGAAAATGGCGATCAAAATATTTATTTAAAATTTCATAGAGAGATCATTACTGTAGGCGTTTACAACGGTATTATTAATTATTAATAGAAACATTTTAAAGTTATTTAAAGACAGAAACCCAATTTACATGGAGTCACGTTCAAATTAATTATAAACTTTGATAGTTTGAAAGAATTTGGAAAAATAAAGATAGCTCATTTATTGATAAATCGAACATCTAATTATGTTAATATTGTGGAAAATAGACAGAACTTTTAATGATTAGAGAGAGAATCCCAAGACTAAGCAAAATTCCACTTTAATGAGAGATAAGAGCTCGTCTCTCCAATTAGAGCGAGTGATGTAAGCCTCTTATTTAGTTTCGGTTTGTGGTCAGTTTTCCAGATTTGTTGTACTGAATTTAGTATTAGTTAGTATCTTCGTCCCTATTCTAATGAGCAATAATTAAAGATTCCTTCGGTTTATAAGAATATAAACACTTTAATTTCGAGTTTCTTAAACAGATTTAGCACACGAAAAAAAAATAAGTTCATTTAATTACGAATCCCTCATCAGTCTTGATCCTGTTAAAACAGATTAAAAATCATTAATTCTGCATAGGTTGAAGAATATTAACTCGGAGAAGATTATATTACGATTAAGAATTTTTCGTGTTGATTTAATTTGTAATTTTTAATATTACAAAAAAAGTCAAATTAGAAATTTCTAATATTTAATTCGTGACACAAAAAAATGAAATTGGTTGTTCTTGTTTAATTATTTGGATGTTTCTTTTGGTTTAATTCTAAAGAGCTTTTTAACCTGTGAGTCGCGAACTACAAAATTCTTCATGGATAATAACAAATTTCTGAAATTCTACACGTGATTTTTTAATTTAAAAGTTAAAAAATACTAATTTAGAGTAAATTAGAACATAAATGTAAGCAATTGAGACCTTCATATTTATAATAAAAAAAATTTAAAAGTATAGCCGAAACAACGATATAAAATAGTAAAAACTGTATATAAATATTAAAAAATGAGGGCAAAAATAAGATAATAACCACTTAAAATAATAATAAAAATATAAATTTAGTGTAGTATAAGTTATTTTTATAGTTATATATATATATTTTTATTATAATCTTTGTAACCTGCTAAAAGACAAAATAATAATACTTTATTTTAAATAGTAAGGGAAGAGTGTTTTAACATAAATTTTCTAAGAAAAAGCTATCAAATCTGGCATCTTATGGGAAGAAGAAAGTGCTAAATGTTGCAAAGATGGAACAAACCAAGATGGAAAAAATCAAGATGGAACCTTGCCCAAAAAAGACGAAAATGTATATAAAGAAAAGAGACCTTATGTAATATTTTATTTTAGTGTAGACTATAATTTTATATTTGGTACTACTAAGTTAAGAATAAAGTTAAAGTACCAGACGTCTATCAAAGAAGACATACCCAAGGTCTTTGTTTAGTGAACAAAAATAAAGAAGTATAATTATTTCAAACTTTACACTTCTCCTAAATTGGTATAATAAGTTTTAAATACTTTAAAAAATAATTTATTTTATTATACTTTTTAATTTAATTTTTTAATTATACCAAAAAAATATAGCTTCTTGTTTCATATAGAAGCTTAAAATTAATTAACTAAAATATATATTTAGTTTCTAATTAATTGAAATATTAGAGATAATTCGTATTTATCCTTATATATAAGAAGATAATAAAAGTAGTAAATGGCTATAACTAATCCCTTCTATTCGATTACAAAAGTCATCTTTTAATCCTACACAAAAGCATTGGTAACTATATATAACAATTGATGTCTACCTAACCAAACCCAAGTAACAAAATCCACTTTCGACAAAGGATAATTATATTATTTTTCTTTTTTATAATCTATAAATTACGGTTAAAGATGACGTTTTTAGGGACATTCTTTATATATATATAAACGTATATTTGGACCGTTTCGTGAGAAGTTGCCGATGTTTTATACTATTTAAATTTAACTTATCATTAGTTTTATAATTTTATAATGTAATTCTATAAAATTTAATTAAGATTTAGATTGTATTGTCGATCTTATATTTATAAAATGGGAATACTGTGCAGGATGTAGACATTGCACTGGCTATATCTTGCTTCTGCTATGTATTAGCCAAATACATGTGCACGGTCGTATAGGTAGTGGGTTATTCAATGGTGTAATTGTCATACACCCCGAATCCCATTCTCATAGATTCAAATCTTATTTCGGTTCATATGAAAGATATAAAGGGCGTCGTCAAAAATTGGATGAGAAAAACTGTATGAGGCTTCTTTGCTTGTATTTTAACAGGACAAAAACACATTTTGATCTAATTTGAGACGTTTTACGACTCTGTAATTTAAACTGTGCCACTATATTTCATAGAAGCCGAGTTAGGATTTGGTCCCACGAGAAGAGAGTTTCGGGGATGCATGGCACTACGCCATCGTATTGTCCACTACTGATTACCTATACTCTCGTGCACTTCTATTTGGATAATACGTAGCAGAAGCAAGATGTAGCATAGTACAATGTGTTTGTATTATGTATACAAATGTACAAAAGATCTAGCATAGCTTGCAAATTTATAACATGTGTTGATATGCTAACGAATTTATGGTTTCGAAGAAAATTTCGCAAAGTAACATGTACTTTTAAATAAACTATTTAAAATTGGCATTTTCTAATAATTTAAGTTTGCACAGTTGAAAATATTGCCAGAGAAAAAAGAAAAACTAGAAAAGAAAAGTACTGTAATTATAAGAGTTAACCAGAAATAAGATATAATTTACAATAATGCAATATATAAATTCATAATATAATGCAATTTATTTCTAATAACATTAAATTTATAAATATTCTTAAGTAATTTTAATAAGAGTCCCAAGGGAAAACAATATACAGGTGTATACTCCCAGATAATTTTGAGATCCAAGTACTTAACAAAAGAATCATCTAAGAGTGAAGTTTCATTTCTGATCATATTGAACCTGTATAAAAATTCTTCTTATCTCTTACAAATCAATGCTTTCGAACCTAGGGCTATTTAACTTGCATCTCAGACTTCAAAGTTACTCGCAATGTAATTGTTCTGGTAATTAATGCGACCGATAATAAGTAAAATTTGTACTTATTACGTCAAGTACACGTTTCGAACAAAAGATATTCCAAGAAATTTTAGTTTGAAACTATTATCTTTTACGAGAAAATCCTTCTTTACATTTAAACTAATAAACAATTATTGTATTAAAAGTTACCCGCATACATATTTGAATAATGGAACATATAATATGATAAAATATACTAATTTTTCAAAGAAAAGTTTTAGTTTTGAAACATGTCTATACTTGGGGACAATAATAATCCCATTTTTATTGGAAAAACTTGAAAAATATGGAAACACAAAGTAGAGTTGGCTCTTGGGGGTATTGCTTCAGTTCTTTGTAACGAGCAATGATTGAGAGAACCAACTGCCATTTGTCCAATTCTAGAGCATTCTTCTGTGTATATTCTTAGAATGGAAGTTACCGAAACTTTTTCCTGGCATACGTGATGTAAGTTTGAACAGGGAATTTGTTTTGAAGAGTGGAGAGATGGGAAAGAAGTGTTTCTTATCCAAGATTGTGGTCGTGACAAGCCAAGAGTACAGGCGCATTCTTTTGAAACTGCATGTGTTTTATATATATATATATATATGAATNATGGATAATAACAAATTTCTGAAATTCTACACGTGATTTTTTAATTTAAAAGTTAAAAAATACTAATTTAGAGTAAATTAGAACATAAATGTAAGCAATTGAGACCTTCATATTTATAATAAAAAAAATTTAAAAGTATAGCCGAAACAACGATATAAAATAGTAAAAACTGTATATAAATATTAAAAAATGAGGGCAAAAATAAGATAATAACCACTTAAAATAATAATAAAAATATAAATTTAGTGTAGTATAAGTTATTTTTATAGTTATATATATATATTTTTATTATAATCTTTGTAACCTGCTAAAAGACAAAATAATAATACTTTATTTTAAATAGTAAGGGAAGAGTGTTTTAACATAAATTTTCTAAGAAAAAGCTATCAAATCTGGCATCTTATGGGAAGAAGAAAGTGCTAAATGTTGCAAAGATGGAACAAACCAAGATGGAAAAAATCAAGATGGAACCTTGCCCAAAAAAGACGAAAATGTATATAAAGAAAAGAGACCTTATGTAATATTTTATTTTAGTGTAGACTATAATTTTATATTTGGTACTACTAAGTTAAGAATAAAGTTAAAGTACCAGACGTCTATCAAAGAAGACATACCCAAGGTCTTTGTTTAGTGAACAAAAATAAAGAAGTATAATTATTTCAAACTTTACACTTCTCCTAAATTGGTATAATAAGTTTTAAATACTTTAAAAAATAATTTATTTTATTATACTTTTTAATTTAATTTTTTAATTATACCAAAAAAATATAGCTTCTTGTTTCATATAGAAGCTTAAAATTAATTAACTAAAATATATATTTAGTTCCTAATTAATTGAAATATTAGAGATAATTCGTATTTATCCTTATATATAAGAAGATAATAAAAGTAGTAAATGGCTATAACTAATCCCTTCTATTCGATTACAAAAGTCATCTTTTAATCCTACACAAAAGCATTGGTAACTATATATAACAATTGATGTCTACCTAACCAAACCCAAGTAACAAAATCCACTTTCGACAAAGGATAATTATATTATTTTTCTTTAAAATTCTTTAGACTGAACGAATTCGTGCTTGTTTTTTATGTTAAAAAATAAATAAAGTTAAACAATTTTATGTTGGGAAATTAAAAAAAAAATAATTCATAATTTATTTTATATCTTAAAAAACCCAACAATTTATCAATAAAAATCAAACAAAACGATTATCTTTTGTGAAATATTATCGACACTAAGTAAATCCTGTCGGTGGTAACGCCATGTTCTTTTTCTTACAACGGTTCCCATCGCTTTTCATTTGTCAAAAGTTTTACAAATCCTTCACTTGTTTGACAAATTAAGCCGTTGAAGGAAGTTAGTGGGACATACTCGTTCTACTAGACGTTTTCCTTTCCATATCCACTAGGTATAGAGACAAGAAAATTCTATCCCGGACAAGATAAACGACTTTTCTTGACTAATTCCTCTACTTGCGGTATCTACCATTGTTTCGCAATGTCAGAATCTTGACAGGTGAGGATGGTTTGGGTAGAATGGGGTACGTCCTACGGGGGGAGGGATGGAGCAAGATTTTTACCCATTCGTCAGTGAGGTAACGAAACAGTGAAGCAAAGTTTCCTTTAGTGTGTGCCGACAGTGGACGACTCTATTATAGTAGCTGAGAAGACAGCTGTCTTTTTTGCTTCACTCTTTATTTTCAGTTCACGATTCTCTTTAACTTCTCTTCCTTCTGCCGACAACGTTCGGACAAAGATACTATTTTTAGTATAATATTCGGGATACGACTCACAGCAACTACTGACAAGTTACAGATGGTACTGAGATGTGTTTGAATAAGATATTTAATTAAAAATTACTCGGAAAGCATGCTAAGTGAAAGTGTAATTCAGACATTTCTGTAAAGATACTATTTTTAGTATAATATTCGGGATACGACTCACAGCAACTACTGACAAGTTACAGATGGTACTGAGATGTATTTGAATAAGATATTTAATTAAAAATTACTCGGAAAGCATGCTAAGTGAAAGTGTAATTCAGACATTTCTGTAAAATTGGTTTAAAGTAACCAATAGGGTATAGCTTTACAAGGGATTCACGTCTTTTGTCCCTCGTGCTTATCGGTTTCATTCAAATTACTTTACTTTCCCTCATAAATCCACTTTATGAATTTCTTAAACAAAACAAAATTTATCTCCTTATTTAAAGCTAATGTTTACAAAAAGAAATTGGATAGTATTTTTACAGAAATGTCTGAATNTGAAATATTATCGACACTAAGTAAATCCTGTCGGTGGTAACGCCATGTTCTTTTTCTTACAACGGTTCCCATCGCTTTTCATTTGTCAAAAGTTTTACAAATCCTTCACTTGTTTGACAAATTAAGCCGTTGAAGGAAGTTAGTGGGACATACTCGTTCTACTAGACGTTTTCCTTTCCATATCCACTAGGTATAGAGACAAGAAAATTCTATCCCGGACAAGATAAACGATTTTTCTTGACTAATTCCTCTACTTGCGGTATCTACCATTGTTTCGCAATGTCAGAATCTTGACAGGTGAGGATGGTTTGGGTAGAATGGGGTACGTCCTACGGGGGGAGGGATGGAGCAAGATTTTTACCCATTCGTCAGTGAGGTAACGAAACAGTGAAGCAAAGTTTCCTTTAGTGTGTGCCGACAGTGGACGACTCTATTATAGTAGCTGAGAAGACAGCTGTCTTTTTTGCTTCACTCTTTATTTTCAGTTCACGATTCTCTTTAACTTCTCTTCCTTCTGCCGACAACGTTCGGACAAAGATACTATTTTTAGTATAATATTCGGGATACGACTCACAGCAACTACTGACAAGTTACAGATGGTACTGAGATGTGTTTGAATAAGATATTTAATTAAATAAAAAAAATACATTTTAAATTTTTTTCGAATTTTTAAAAAATTTCAAAACTCTATTCTTCAATTTGATATTTTATTTATTTATTTTTAATATATTTTAGAATTTTTACCCTATTTTTTAAATTAAAAAAAAATCGATAAGATTTTTCCCCTTAGCGTTGCCTTAATATTATATTAATGAATCTAGTTTATTGAATGATTGTTATAGATAATATATAATAATTTTATAAACTCGATGATAGGAACGTGTAGAGGTACTAGACGAAGGATTTTGGGTGCCATCCAAAGTCTAGTTTATTGTACTCTGTACAAATTACCTTTTGTGATAATTTGGCTGTTAAATGTCGTTGCTGACCATTAAAATTGTAATTCTACTTATGAACACGGTACTAAATTATTGCTGTTTTTAAAAGAAATTAAAGAACAAAATTATAAATAGAAACTGTTATTCTTATATAAGAGTTTAAGTTAATTTAACTTTAAAATTTATTAGTTAAAGCTAGGATTATAAAGAGGAAAACAATATAGATATCGAGTTGCATTAAAATATATTTCTTTAATACCGTTAACAGGAACTAGAAAGTTCATGATCGATAATCCTAAAAAGAGGAAATTTACGATTTCCGTTCAAAATATATCCTATACTATCTGGTAAGATAAGAACCGGACATCACCATTAGATATAAATGTTCCTCAATAACAAAGTGGGATGGACAGAGAAAAAGCTCCGGATGTATGGGAGTTGCTGGTAGGGATAACGAGACGTGCCTACAGGCTATGGGGGTGATTTGTAACTTTTCCCTCCTCTAAACCATTTTTTCTTTCTTTCTTTGAGGTCAAATGGGCTGACAGACGAAGAGCAGTACTCGTTACGCAACAAAAGACGTAAGGGGTTAACACATTGAAAAGTCTAGAGATGTTCTCATCTTGTTAGTTTAGTCTCTTGCAACCCGTGTCCTGGGGCTTTCATGGATTTCGTTTCCTTGTTCCATTAAAGTTAAATCTTTAGTAGAAGTGCTTCGTAAGCAACATCAAGTTCTACGCTGAAGTAGGTTCCATGTAATTCTTTTACCGATTATCTTATACGCTGCAATGCTCTAAAACTTGATAATTTTCTTTGAATTTATTACTGTCATTAAGTTTAAGTTAGCTATTAAATTACTTGACTTTTTTCCTATTTATTTAGAAATTAATTAATTATTTAAAAATAAATTTATTTAATAAGATGCTCTGTTATTTTGTATAATTTTTTTAGAGAAAAATTTTTATGAAACAATTTTATTTATTATTAATAACATGAGATAATATTGATTTTCTAATAAAATACTTTTATTATTATTATTATTATTTAAATAAGGTTCTAAACAGTGATAAATATTTCACCTTGCCCTGATTAGTGGACCATCTGTNACTCAAAGATATTAAATTTTTTATAGATTCAAACTATAAAAAATATTTTATTAAATTTAATTAACGTATAATTCTTTTTATTAATTATATTAAATTAATAATTTAAGCAATAAAAATTATAAAATAATATTTTAAAGTTATTCTTTTATCAAACTGTATATTTTAATAACGATTTGCTCATTAAGGCTGGAGCAAAGGACACGAATCATATGGAAAAGTAATATCGTGAAGCAAAACATATCTTTACCCCTTCCTAATATACTACGATTAAAGGACATATGGCACTAGAAGTGGCACAGATCACTACTTGTTACAGCATTTATCTACTATAAAGATCAAGTATCTATATAGAGGATGTTAGGTGAGCAACCAGGAGAAGAAAAATTCGGAATTAACCAGAAATCGATCCACGCACTCCATCCTCAAAGAATGTATCAACTTAGCTCTATGTATTTGTATACAACATCCTGCACACAGATATGTGTATTTACATTGCTAGAAATGTTTACATACATACATAAAATATATATTTAGGTGGATGCAAACACTTTCTAGTAACATATATTTATAGTTATACACTATATACAAAAGTCGAGTTATCAAACATTTTGACAATTAAAACTGATTAAAATTATAATTAAATATGCATATAATATAAATATATAAATGTTGTAGTATAAATTAACTAAATATCTTTCAGCTTAAGCGAACACTAGAGGAAATCGATACCAGTTTGCTGAACCGCCCTTCTTTTCTCTTACCTTGCACTGTTTAATGTAGAAGCTTACTCTTGCATACATGTGATTCTGGCGACCACCGTTTCATAGAAACATGAAGTGTTGGTTCTTTCGGTTTTCTCTGGACACATTGAACATCCGAGCCACTAAAGCGCATGCTCGTTCTTCATCCAAACATCACTTCACAACAGAGCGCCAGCGCAAACATAGAATTGATCAGTACTTGAGAACCGTTCGAATTACCACCTCGAACTAATTCTCAAATTAATGTTTATATAAATATAACTATAAAAATACATTCCTATTTATTAACAGTGTATAAAATAAACCTTCCGAATATCAAATTTTAATTAGGGGATACGTATTATTAGATTAAAAATACAGAAAGGAGTCGGTAGTTTAATGGTGATTGTTATAAAGCTTGTAAGTTTAGAGTAGATGAAAAATGTTTATTTTTAGATAAATAAATATAATTTTTATTGATTTTAATGGAGAATTCTTAACTGACGATTTTTTTCAAGTGTTTAGCGTGGAGAGAAGAGCAGGTGTTTTATAGAAGTGCAACAAAAATGACACGTAAAGTGAAGGACGTCGCATTTCGAACTTTCTCTTAGTGTCGGGAAGCTGTGCAGATATAATCTCCTCGTAAAGAGGCACTCGTGTCCTTGGTATATCTGTTGCCATATATACTTGATACGGTTTTGGAGACAAGCTGACATAGGCAGATTTTTGGTTGAAGGTAGAAAGGGAGAGAATGAGAGAGATAGATAGAGAGAGTCAGCTACCCAGTTCAATGACTTGCAACCAATTGAACTCAAATTAGTACATAAAATAAAGACCATATCAAAAATTTAAAAATTAATCAAATATAAAAATATAAAAATTTAAAATATTGCCTTGAAATTTAGTTATTTCTATTTAAGACATTATTTTTATGCTTAAACTTAAACTTGTTCTAAAGAGTTTAATATATTTTATAAATTTAGCCACGTTTTGATGAGTTCTTAGAAATATAAAGGTAAATTTAGAGTAAGTTTGTTTATAAACATGCTGTAATGATGTATTATAGAGTAAAGCAAAGCTAAAATAGGTCAAAGATAACAAATTTTTTTTCGTCCATTGTTTTTTATTAATCTTCAGTAGTTACGTCACAAACCTTCTCCCCTTTCACTTAGTTCAATATAGAATATACCCACTTCAGTATAATTTCAGAAAATTTGTAACTTAATGNTTTGAAAAATTAAAATGAGAAACTTGAATTAAAATAAAATATAACAATAAAAAAATCTCCAGTAGGAAAATCTCAATTCACAGAAGGCAAAATAATTAAAAGAAATAATATATTCTCTACATTCTAAGAAAGTTATAGAAACATAGATATTTATCACTGATACATTATATATGTAAAATATTGAATATCAAATTCTCAAAGTTCCTACATTTTTATTAGCAATTCTAAAGGTCAAATGAAGACTATTAATATTTCCAGAGACTATACTTTTATATTCAACTTAAAACTAAAAAAATATTTTTATACAATTCTAAACTATTTAAATTCGTTATAAATATACGTCAGAATTAATTAGAACGTTCAAAATTTAAGTTAATGCTGTGACCTTGCTACATTTTTCATAAAGGAGACGATCTTTTACCGTAGTATGTTACTTTTTTTTTAAAGTTTAAAATAGTATGAACATTAAGAGATTGCCAACCTACGCTTGTGCCGTTAATTCACTTCTTGTTTTGAACCCAAGTGAGAGTTCACTGGGAACAGAGATAGTAGACAGGTGCGTATCCTGACCTGGGTACTTGCCAACAGTCCTTATTCTAATTAACTAAAGACACTCAAAGACCTTATTCTATTCTAAATCTTGAATATATTTTCACTTTTTTTTAAAGTTTTTACTTATTTTTTTATTTTTGTCTTCACGGGTTGCCGACTGTCTGATATGTTTATTTTCATTCTTAACCCCTCGTTTATTTTTCAATGAGGTATATTTATAAATAAATTTGTTTGTGTAATCATATTTTACTTTTATACAAATATCCTAAACGTTTATAATTAACTTAATGCCTTAAAAAAACAGCATTCAAAAAACATACAAGTGGAGAAAGTAGCGATAGAGAGAGTGTGTGTGTGTTTTTAAAAATTTAAATTGTTCGCTTTAAAGGAAACTTCAATTACATTAGAGACTTAGTCGAATACATTTATAAAATTCTCTTAAATTTTTTCTGATTTCGGAATAGATTATTCTACGCATTAAAATATATAATTATTATAGGAAAAGTAAGTAAAGTGTAGAAAATCAAATAAAATACTTTCCTACCCATCATAATTTTGTCGGTATGATTACATTAGAGTTTCTAAACTATAGTAAATTACCGAAACTTAAAGTACAGATTAGAAATTTAGGTTTTTATCCATGTTTAAGTACACTTCCAAGTAACTGAAACCAAACACACCAGGGAGTAGTAAAGGAGGAAGAATCTAAAAAACACTTATTCAGATGGGTGTAGAAGGATATAAAGGGGTATGAATGTATAAGAGAACGAATTAACTATGGATTTGCTACAGAAAAGTGTTATTTTATCCAATTTTACGAGTTAAAAAAACTTTAGAAAACGTCACATTATTCAACATTCGATTCTTCCATTGTAATTCTATAGAGATTCCATAGAAAATTGTTAGTTAAATTACTTTAATAATGTTTTTATTAAAGTATAAATAATAAAGATGCCACTTAATTTATTATTAATTTTTAAAAAATATAAATCTAAAAGAAAAAATAATAAATAAAAATTATTTAGAAAGTAAACAAACGATAAATAAACTTGAGCTTCTTATAATGAGATTTCTTATTAGAACTCTACTAAAGATAATAAAGACTTGGCTTAAGCTTTGTTTGTTTTGAAAATTAAAAAAAATAAATAAATTTTTTTGTCAAAAGTTAAGATAGGGCGACTTTTCAGAAAGCTCAAAAAATATATATTTTTCCCCCCTTCAATTTTCAATTAAGAGAATTTTTTTGATTATCTATTATTAAAACTTTAAAGTTATTTTCTAGAAAAATATAATTATTAATACATTCAAGTCGTTAAGATTTATGAATTTAAAAAATATATATAGGCCTATAAATGTAAAATTAAATTATAATTTTCAATATATTAATTATCGTTTTAATGTATTTTTTGCAAATTATTTCTATAACAATTAAGAGATGTATGAGTTTAATTACTTTCATATCGGCTTGATACAATTGTAAGGAGGCGATTAAAATTTCTTAATTATTAAATTTCGAAATTTTAAATAAGGTTAATTCATTAAATGAATTCGAAAAATTCATTTAAAAAATTCAACATTTCTGTAAAAATAATTATAATAATTTCAATTCATAAAAATTTTGCAAATTTTTTGAAAAATATTCGTTAAAATTCACAGCCCCTCACTAAGAATTATAATTAAAGTAATTATCCTGTTAACTTTAAACGTGAGTAAATAAGAGATAAATTTATTTAAAAATAAGTTTTTTTTAAGTTTATTTTAGCTAAAATTTTATTATAATTATAAATAATTTTAAGAGAAAAATATAACAAAAGTCGGGGAGTAAGAAAATGGGTCGTTGCCATAAAATTATACAAGTTATAATTAGAAGTTATCAACAGTTAAAAACGACAAAGACTCGTGTCAGCAGAGAAACTCAATGTTGACAATGACAAATTAAGGGAAGAGTAAACTGATTTCGAATCTTTATGGACAGTAAAAGATATATCATTATGACACGGCATCACACCGCGATTCTTCAAGACCTCTTGACCAAAATATATTCTTTTCCTCTTTTTTTATGCATATATTTACTAAAAATATATAAATTATTACTATTTATATATACCATTTCTTGAGCCAAACAGGTTACTAAAGTAATGAGCTATAATAAGTAAAGTTAATTTAAATAAAATTAGACTTTAGGTAGGTGGATGAAACTACTTCGTACGACTTAATGATATTTGTACAGATTTTACTAAAGGATCAGAAATTTGATTTAATGATCTGCTTCTAAGTATTCTTCTTATTATAAATTGAGGGCTTCCAGCAATATTTCTGTAGTTTAGCAAAACTATTGCATTGCCTAAAGCAATTGTTCAAAGCTATTAAGAGAATTGACTTTCGAGCAACGTGATTTCGAATTAGCATGCAAATTATGCCCTCGAATATTTACAGATAAATTCCTCGTCTGTATATTTTCTTGGTCCGTATAAAAATTCTTATTTTTATTTACAATCGCTCTAAGGAGCATTTTTTTTTTCTAACTTTAGTCCATCAGATAGTGTTATCTTATAGAAAACATACAATAAAAGTCATTTATAAAGCAAGTTCCACTAAAATTATAGCTCTAAATGAGTTATTATACATAATTAATTTACGTAGTTTGATGTTAATAGTTCATTGAGATAAATAAATTATTTGCTTGTTCGACAAAGACGTTTAATAAATCTATGAGTTATCTTGGTGTAAACGTTTTGATAAATTATATACGAAATTTTAACGAATTGTTGTATCAAAAATTGCAATATTTCTAAAATAAATTCTCGAATTAAACGTTCGTTAAAATGACTGACAGTTGTTATGAAAATATTTAATAAATATAAGTAAATTTACGATGCTGATTCACGTATTTCTAATTAGAACTTGACGACAAAACACAAACTAAGTAATGAAATAAAGATAATTTATTCTCTTGAAAAAGTAAATTATGGATTATGACATGAAATATATATATTTTTTCTCTTCCTCTTCCTCTATCAAACACATACCTTTGACTCTTATTAAAAATTTAAGAAGTGCACGACTAATCTATAAATGACATGTATCTTCTTTGGACTGTAAGAAGTGTATGTGTACACATTGGAAGAATTAAAGTAAAGAAAGGGATTCATCAATTAATTAATCAGCAGAAACAAATTCAATCTTTGTACTTTGTCGTTGCTTCAATTAATTTCTGAAGGAAATTAAGAGGAATCCATACCGAGACATGTTGAATGAGAGAAGTGGATGTGTTTGAGCGCATGAAAAGCTGCGATTGCTTTTAATAAAGACAAAGGTGTTGAATTGAGGTATTGTTGATGCTAGTTGGGGAGGTGTTCGTCTAGTAAAGACTCGAGAATTCAGTTTTCCTACGTAATTAGTTTTAAGCAAGAGAAGACAGGAATAATTAAACATGGTGTCGAAACAAATTCGTGTTCATTAAATAGAAAACGATTGCCGTTTGATTTAAAACTTTTCTAGGGAATAAAATACTTTTAAAAAGATTAAAAATCCTTTACAAATTTACAAAAGAATCTGAAATGTTTAATGATAAACATTCATGAATTTTAAAATGGTCATTAATATAGTTTAATCGAGCGTACATAATGTGTAATTAATGTAATATTAAGAAGTCGTGTGATGAGTAACTCTTTAATGAAGACGATAATAGTCACGGAGCCGGAAGGAAAATAGAATTTTATTAATCAGAAAACAGCCATTAAAACCTATTTTCGATTTAATTTCGTTTAACGTTTGTCTATAGGAGCTTAGTATTTAAAATTTTCCTATCCAAACATATTTATCTTAAGTCGCTATTACAACTATAAATCTGGTTTTTAAAATAATTTTTCTAGTTTTTCAGCTACATAATTTTCCAATTAATGTTTTTATATATTTAACAGAACCATAGAAACAACAAGAATTTATTAAACGTGAGAGATATGGACTTACAATTAAGAATCATGAAACGTGATAAGAGTTTCCATACCTTGATGCTGTTTATATGATTTTTGAAGCAAAATAACATTATTATTTTACTAATTATATTAAAATATGTAGTTAAATATTAGAATATTTATTAATAATTTATTTTAGTTAAAAATAATCAATAACTTTTCAAATAAATGGCTTAGTAGTGATATATAATTCTCCTTTCACTATATTTATACGTTATCTTTTTATATGTAGCCTATATATGTTTTTACAAGTTATTTATATATATAAAAGTCATTTTCTATGACTTTATCTATTATTAAATATATAAAATCAGGATTATGAAGTCTGTATATCTACTCCATCAAAATATAATGATAAGCACAGAGGGACACAATCACTTATTATAATGACTTACATTTAGCTAGGAAACTGTTATTTATTGATATTTTCGAACCTAGTTTGGCGAATTTCCAAAATACGACAAAAATTTCAAAGTTTGTGCTCCAAACATCAACTTTGATGGATGCTTTGTATGTTTTCGTAAATGAGAAAGAAATGTCATTACACTATATATCACACGAAAATAGGATTTACTTTCAATAATGTGATTTAAATATAAGAAAATATGGGTTATAAAACTTTATAAATACATATTTTAACTATAATTAATTTAGTTCATAATGTAATCTTTTAAGAATTGTAAATATTTACATTTTAATTATAATTTTTTGTATATCCAACAAAGTTGGATATACAAAAAATTATAATTAAAATGTAAATATTTTAATTCATTCTTTAAAACATGAATTTTGATATATCCAACAAAGTTGGATATATCAAAATTCATGTTTTAAAGATAATTTTAAAAAAATATTAAGGAAAAATCTTGTTAATAAGTGGAATGATTTTATTTGTAATACATAATCTAATTTTTCTTTTAGTTTATTGGAAACAACAGTTTCATCCACAGCAAAGTATGGTAGAAGCTGCTGCTCCAGGGATTTTGTACAAGGGGGAAAAAAAGATGATGAGCATATTTTGCATCACATTTTCATCTATTCAGCGAAACTTCCTCATTTTTAGTATGATGGATATCGGCTCCGGGGTTTAAAAATCCCTTGTAAATAACCTGAGCGATAACTACCTCGTTAAGAACTAATGTCCGTTTTCTTGCCACACAAAAGAATTCCATAGCAATTATTTTTAATAGAATAATTATGATTTTATAAAATAATTATTAAAATTGATAAAAAATGTTTAAAAATCGATATAATGTACCACAAATTTCATTAAAATATTTTAATAAGTACAAATTATTTTTAGTAAGATTAACACATTGCATTTTAATGCTAAAATATACAATAGATAGAAGTAATCAGGGCCGTCGAGAGGGGATAGCTAGGGATTTTCCCCCGGGTCAAGAGAAAATTTTGAGAAACGTAGTGGTTTCTACTTTCATAAATTAATGCGGTTTTTATTAATAAGGAAGCACCCTAAATATTTTATTTGTTTAAAAAAATGGCAAAAGGAGTCCACTAAATGGTACTCTACTTACAACCCCATACAATTCCCAATGGCCCTGATAGTAATTTATATGTAATTAAAATAAATCAATAAAATTAAATTAATGTTAAATTTAATATTCTAATTATTTATAGTTGTTCATCTGTGTAATAAATTCATATAATATACTGTTTTCTTTTAAATATATACTAAGTCGATTATCACAATGATTGATAACGTCGTGGAGAAATTTTTAAAAAATTTTTATAAAAGATATCCTTAATCATCTAAAATTACCGCTACTGATTTTATGGATCGAAAAATGAAATTTTCTGCACTTGAACAACATTAATAATTCTCTATATAGATAATATAGAAGAATATAATGAAGTAAATTTATAGATTCATTTCGTGGGGCCCTTTAAGTCCAAGAAGTTTAAATACATTTCATCATAAAATTATGTTTTCATATTTTATTTTAGTAGGATTTCACTTCATGTAAACAAATCATAGAAAATTTTATGTCAAAATTCATAAATGTATTTATTTTCTGTATAAATTTAGCATAGGAGATAATTGTAAAAATGCATTAAAAATTTCTTTAAAATTTTTCACCAATTACTTTAAAAAGTAAAAAAACTAAATAAAGTATGCATTAAACTAAAATGTTTTCATTAAAAAAATGCCTCAAAGTCTAAGCAATTTCACACGAGTTTTATTTATCATATAATGTAATTTTTAAATTTTAATTTTAATGAATCAAATCTTAAAATAATAAATAAATAAATATATATAAACAAAATTAATGTCGATGATAATCACTCTTTTTCTGTTTCTATTTCGGGTTCTTCAACCTCCATTGGAGTAGGAGCTTCCATAGTTTGTTCNATATTTAATAATATTTATATTTAATAATTTTATCAAGTAAAAATATATAAATATATATATATTTTACTTGATAAAATTATTAAAATTTTATATTTTAATGTATTCATGTATCAAACAATTTTTGGAATCGAACATGTATTCAGAGTTTCTTTACTTGTTTTTGAATATGGAAATCGAATATATTATGGAAAATATAAGAGTGAAACATCATCAAATATTCTAAATCTTTCAAGAAAATCTTATTTTTTTATTTTTTCCTGTACTGAAGACAAAACAATTCAAAGAAAAGTTAGACATGACATAGAACTTTCCCGTTTCCGGAGATCAGATCAGAAGGAAGTGATTGAAACCAAATCGAGCCACGAGAAGATTATGTTCGTGTCTCCAACACAACACATTTATTTCCATCCTACGCTTTGTTTCTCATGCTGTTCCTCACCAAATCGTCCAAAAGATCACGCCACCTCAACCCTCCTTACATAATACAACTGTCGGATTCTGCACTCTGTCTATTGATGGATTAGGATTGGATTGTGTGTACTAAGAACGAAATGAAAATACATCTGGCATCGAATACGTCGATAATTCAAAAAACACACACAAGAAAAAAAATAACAAAAATATTCCACTTTCTGTTTAAATGGTTATCGAAAAATATTCTTTGATTTAACTGAATTGTAAGAAATGTAACATGTATTTTCCAATTTTATGCATAGCAAAGTTCTAAAAAATCTTTACAAATGTATGCAGATGTTCATGAATTTATTAAACTTATACATTTAAAAAATTATTATATTAAATTAATTTAATACATTAGAATTTTATACATTTTAATTTTACTTTTTTGATGTTTCGATTTAATAATGTTAATTTTGAATTTTTAAATTATCCATTTTGTATGTACTACAAAATTATCTTAATCATAATATAAACATATTAATTCCATAACTTGTTTTAATAAAAATTAAATTTTTGTGGAGAAAAGCGTTTAAATTGTTGAGAATGATATAAAAATGGCGCTGCAAAAATATTTAATCAATAATTAATAAAAACAAAACCCGGATATAAATGTACTTATCATAAAAATAACCAACACTGTAGTAAAACAATGAAAGTCAGTTAATAAACAATAGAAAAGTGTAGTCAATCTTTAAATGGCTTCACGCAAGGTGACTTCTTCTTTTACTTCTTTCTAACATCGGTGTTTACAAAGAACTACTTTGTTAAAAGGGAAAAAAATAACGTTATTTCAAACAATAAAAAAATTCAAAAAATATTCATTTTTCTTTAGGGAATATTTGAATAACAAGAAAACATTCATCAGGAATTTTTTTTTTTTTTGAGATTTTCTAAAGGGAGTAAAGAATGTTCCGTCGAGACAACCGTATCAAATATTGTTAAATATATATTTTTGACACGAGCCAAAAACAATACAAATGCAATCCTTCAAAAGTATATTTGCGAATAGAATATCCGACGTTGGGAAAGTAAAAGGATATACAATAGATCAATAGTAACCATGACAACTATGTTATTCTGCAGTCAAAGAAATACTCGTAGGAGAAGAAGAAGAGAGACTTGGGGCGATGACGTTTTATGAACTTGCCCAGTTGTTCTCGTCTAGGATATAGTTTCCTGGGTTTCTGTTGCTCAACCTCCGCTTGAGGCATTCGAGCAAAAATGTCAAAAAGAAGCAAAACTTAACATCAAACTTTAATAAAAGTAGACAGATGTTGCGGTTAACTTCCGGTTTCCGAGGGACCTAGATTCGAGTTTTTCGGAAATGGAGATCAATGTTGATACATCAAATAAATTTCAATCTTTCTATTTTTGTCTCTTTTTTTAGAATAAAAAATTTAGATAAATATCGTCTTTCGCTTATAATTAAATCAATTATTTACAGTAATCGATTTTTGTGAAAAACGATTTTAAATTAGTTCTGTAGAGTTCGACTCTACAGAACTAATTTTCTCAAAAAATCAATTAAAATTCATAAAAAAAAAACTGGTTAAACGTTAATCTTAAGCATTTAAAGCATACGTATTAAAAACTATATTTTATATATTCATTAACTATAATTAAATTAAAAAAAATTTATTATATACATCAAGAGAAACTCGTTTTATATATATAAATGCCTCAAAGTCTAAGCAATTTCACACGAGTTTTATTTATCATATAATGTAATTTTTAAATTTTAATTTTAATGAAATGACTTGCAACCAATTGAACTCAAATTAGTACATAAAATAAAGACCATATCAAAAATTTAAAAATTAATCAAATATAAAAATATAAAAATTTAAAATATTGNCAGATGAAAATTCTTAAGGGGGGAAACATTTAAAAGTTCTTATAATAGATGAAATTTGATTAAATGGATAAATAGAATTATTAACATTAAAATCCATCACGAAAAAACCACATTAACCAGTTGTATTTCTGACAATCCATTGGAAATTTATAGAAATACTGATGATTCGGAAAGCAAACACCTGTTCAATATACTAAAAAAACCAAACAAAATAACCAGAAAAATATTAATATTATTAAAATGTACGTGAAAAACTTATAAGCTTTTTAAATTTAATGCCTAGAATACAGACTAATAGCTAAAGAAAGTGTAATTTCTTGTAGAATAACTCAAAAGACTCCATATAATTGAATACATTAATAGTTAATTTCTTGAGAATAATCTAAATTTAAAAATATTATAAGGAAATTTTATTTTACAAGAAAATTCCATTATTCCAACATCTCTCTAATCAGTTTCTCATCTAGAAATTCTTTAACATAATTTTTCTACTTCTGAAATATTTCTGGAAACAATCGCTGATATCCATTAAAATATTTTAAACTCCTTATCTACATATTATTATTTCAAAAAAAATTTTTTTTATGATTTTTTAATAATTTATATACAAATCAACAACGAAGTATCGTATTTTTAACATTTAAAATTAAAATTTAAACTTAAAAATCAACCAGTTTCCATCTCTCGCGTCATCAACTCCTTACTATCTCTTGCATCATTGCTAAAAAACACGAATAAAAAATAATTATTAAATTTAAATTTTTTATCGTTTTAAATGGCTTGTATTAATTATTCATGATTTAATTTTAGAAATTATAAGATGGATAAAGCGTTAGAAACATTTAGAAATTTTTTAAAATGAATTTAAAAACAGTGGATAGTTTTAAATATGTGTAGAGTGTATTGCTCTAAGTTAAGAGTTATTACGAGGTTAGAAAGCAAGAGACTGTAATCTTCACGATTATATAGCTACCACGCTTTCTCCTATTCTATTATCTCCATGGCAACGTTCAGGACGATTGATAGAAGATCCCGAGTAATAATCAAATCTTTCCGGTTCCAAATATTGATATTCACTGGTCCTCCCCTTCTATTTATGGTGGAGTTTGAGGCGGTGCCGAGAATGAAGCTGGCCACCAGAAATCAATAATACTGTTCCCACACATTGTCTTTCTTTACCTTAAGCGCAAATTCCAATATTGGAGGATCTTGAAGTTTAGTCAATAGCTGTACAGTGTTTGCATTACTTCAATATATTTCAAACTGTTGAATTATTACTGCTTAAACTACTTCCCACACACGAATACTATTCCAAATCATTCCCATGAGATAAAATAGAATTATAAACAATTTGATGACAAAATTATTGGCATTTATTGCCATTTATAACTCGAAATATTTATTCTAAACAGTGTACAATATGAGAAATTTAGGTACTTATATTTTGAATGTATATTTTTTCTTATACCAGAATGAAGATTTTCATATTTGGAATTTATAAGTTTAATAATATTCTTTTATTTGAATATCGTCTAAGCTGAAAAATTGATTTTTTTTAGTAGTTTAAAATTAATTCGAAAAATATTTTACTTTCTTCTAAGAATTGGTTTATGTAGAAGATTAAATTTCGATGGTCGATAAATTGAATAGATAGCAATTTTCTTACTAGCTCATTGAACAAAAATATTCTGTCAGAAACGACTGTCGAGTACTATTAGAGTAATAATAGCGACTACTGTAATTTTGGATTAAAGTTTATACTCCAAACTTAATTGGATAAATAAGTTAAATTTCTGGATAGGATCCAAAATTCGGGATCACTATGCTGTCAACTTAAATGAACAAAGTATACGAGATGTGGGCTAATTGCAATTGTTTTGCTTGTCCGTTTGCCATCAGAAACAAAAAGTAACCTTATTGTAATGGAAATCAGTAAAAGAAATGGTAAACAAACAACCGATATGCATAGTTAAGCACATTAACGTGATGGACAGATGTCACGATTTTACTACTAAAATTACTACTACTACTACTACTACTTGCTCGAGACGATTTTTTTTATAAGTATAATCGAAGATATGATGAAAGAATTGATTTGCATATCTCTTTAACATCCTCCCGAATTTAAATTACTCATATTTCTTTCAGTTATATTCGTGAGGATCCATTAAAGAATCACCTTAATGTTGATATCCGAAGCAAATCTATGTGGTTTCTTTGTTCCGTTTACAGGCTTGTGGATTATATTGAATGACCAAACAGAAATTCGATACTGAAAAGATATCCCCAGCATCATTCTTTGTACACTCAGAATACTTGGAGGTAATTTAGAACTTGAAGATGTTTGTGATTATCACAAACACCCGTCGTTGGTTATGCAACTCCAAAGAGGTATATAACTACTTATTTTCGATTTATTGGGATAATTCTTGTTAAGTAGTTCTAATATATTTCTTTTCTATTTTCTATAGCAGAGACGAAAATATATTGGAGATAAACCTCGTAACTTTCATATTATTCACAACATCGTAGAATATTTATAGGAATTCTTTTACAAGTTAACTATGAAAATCTTTGATACAACAATCAAAAAGGTTACAATGTTGATAAAAATAATATTTTTTCCAATATATTTATTAATAAGATTACAAATTATTACTAATAAACCGGTAGATATTTGCTGGAAAAATACTTAAGATATCATATTTACACTACAGAGAATAAACATTCCCTATCCTAAGCTGATGTATAAATAGAATAAATCAATATATTCCAACTATTCTTCGATATGATAAAAGTAATAATAAACATATATAAATATGAATTTTTTTCTTGAATTTGTCATCAGAAAAACTAATTTCATTTATTTTTATTTTCTATTTTTTAAAAATTGAAGTGAAATATATAAATATCGTGTCATATTCTTCACATGGAGTGAACTAAAATTGACTGACATTTTCTAAATTATAATTAAATATATTCAGATGTTGTTTTCGGTTGACAAAAATCATTTTCTACAAAATAAATAGAAAAAAATTATACGCCTTTTTATTCAAACTTTTTTTCATCTTACAGAAAATTTATTTATTTTCCTGTTTCTAAAAATATTTTAATAATTTAATTTAATACAAAATAATAATAAATTAATTTTTTAATGTCAATTGGAAATATATATATTTTTAAAATATCAGTTAAATTTCCATAACTTATATCGAAGTATAACACGATTATATTGATTTAATATTTCAAATATCCTTAGTTTTACAAATTAAACTTAAGAAAAAATTACTTTACTATTCATTTACAACGTTAAAATCTGTTATGTGTGTGTCAGAGCGATAAGAGAATCAGTAAATCGCATCAAAATAACAGAATGGCGATGAAAGAGACTTCATCAAGGTAAGACAAGTAATATCTCATGAAGAAACTGGTGTTTGACATAGGGTAGATCCATAATGACACTGCCAAAGAAAACATCAGTGTCCTTCATCACCGTTTCTTTTCTCGAAATCTCTGTCATCTCTGTATCTACAAAACGATCCAACATTTCGTCTAATTCAGGGCTTTCTGCTGGCAACGTACTAATTTCCTACCCTTCTTTCTGAATGGACTAAAATAACATATTTGTAATCTACCTCTTCCGTAAAAATATTGATATTTTTATTCAACTTAATGAATTAGAAGAACTTATATTTATATACAAATATTAGATATATTATTTCAATAATATAGCAAGAAAAAATAGAAAATTTTCTATAAAATCTGAGAATTATTCGTTTCAGAAAATGATTTTTTCCCTTTTTTTTCCCATTTGGTTTCAATTCTTAGTCTTCAATTCTAATTCTTGGGAATTAGATGAAACCAAAAAAAAACAATAGATAATATACACACAACAGAGTAATTTCAATAAAAACTACTCAAGAAATTATTATAAAAAATATATATAAAAATTTTATTATTTAAATAAAAAAATATTTAAATCAAATTGCATTAAAGTATTTATGTGTTTGTGTGTGTGTCTGTTTCCTTTGGTCTTTCTGAAAGAACAAAAATATAAAGCATTTATTTAATTTTACTTTCGAAACATCTACATTTCACTTCATTTATTTTCTTCCATTTATCAAGAAAAACTTATATACAATAATTGAACAAACCGCTCGCAAATAACATAAGCTACTTGATAAAAATACAAAAAAAAAAATGAAAGAAAAAAAATGCTGAGGGGGAATATTCTAAAAACGTTGAGTTCTCCTTTACTCCATTCTCGATAGAATTGAAGAGGAAAACAGCAATTTTTTGAAAAATTACAATCAATGCTTTTATGTCAAGAACTCTCTCTGTATATTTTTGGATATGTTCCAATATCAGCTCGAGTTATTCACGTGTTATCAAGCAGTAACTGATAATATTGTTGTCACTGCAAGTAATTTGTTTGGTAATATATTGACAAGTTGAACCCACAACCTGATTGCTGTATTTTCATTTCCTGAAATTTTTAATAACATTAAATCCGTGATTAATAAGTTAATTCTTATTTAAAAAATATAATTGATTCCCACGAAATGTTTTCCTCTTCTTTTTCTTCTTCTTTTTTTTATGAATTTTAATAACTTAATTTTTTAACGAAATTTGTTTCAAGTTTTATTATTAAATTATGAATAGAAAATTATAAAATTATTATTATTAGTTGTATATTTTGATTGAAAATAAATTTAAATACATTGTTTTAAAAATTTCAATTATGTATCGAAACGACGAAATTATTTTTAAGAAAAATTAAATAATTTCTACATTTTTTAAATAATTTTTTCATTATTTTTTAAAAGAAAATATGCCGAGTAATTTAGAATTTATATTCTTTTTCTTTTGTTTTTTAAATTAATTTATGTATTTTTATTAAAAATGAAAATAGCAACTATTTATTTTTATTTTTTTATTTCTTTTGTTTTTTTATATTAATAAAAATTTCAAAAAAGAAAAATTTATTGTGAGAATTTACAACAAATTTTAAAACACAAAAATACAAAATTTTTTTGTTATAAAACAATAAAAAATTTTTGAAAATATTAACATTTTTATTGCTAAAAAATCTTTTAAAATATTCTGAATTTTTGCTATTTTTCCAGTATTTTAAATGATAAATATACATATATTTTATATTTTATATAAAGCAATTAAAATATTAATAAATGTAAATAAAAAAATAATTATATTTCTAACCTCTAGATTTGAGAAAAGCTTCTTCGAAAGTCATACGTCTGTTAATACAATCGTAAGTATTGGAAATTCCTTCTTCTGCACCATCCTCTTCGGAAGTGGTGCTTTGATATCTGTCATCATCATCAGGAGAATGAGTTTGGCTTCTTAATCTGGGAGCCGTGCGTGGACGGAAGGGCTCCATCTTTCGAGGGGGCTCAAAAATCAAAGCTCACCCTATAAACAAACAATAAATTTAAAAAAATAATAATCTACTGTGAAAGAATAATACATAACAAGCGGATAAACTAATCAATGAAGACTTTCTTTGAAAGAAATTCTTCTTTAATAAATTTAGTAATACAATTCTCTTTATAAAAGTTTAATTAAAGTTCTAAAGAAAAGAATATGTTACTAGAAAGTATAAATAATTAATAACTAGAAGTGTTGATATAATAATGAAAGAGAATCTTTGATGTCTACAACACAAATGCTATAATTAAATGAATCGTCGACAGGATCTCGATTACAGCTTTAAAAAAAAAAAACAAGAAAAGGAAGGGGAAAAAAGAAAAATCTTTCTTAGTAAAGAAACCGCTGACTGGATGAATGAGATGACGATCTGAAAGAACACACCAAACGACTTTCACTAGAATTGCAATTCTTCTTTTGAATAAAAAAAAATCAAATCAGTAAAATTGTTTGACAACTTTTCTAATAGTTTTTTTAGATTCGTTTGATTCTATAGATCTAAAAACATCATATAAAACTATTAAAACTATATTTATATCAGAATTCTATTTAAATATTCCTCTAAATTTATTACATTCTACTCTAAAAATTGCACCCAAAAATGGGTCTGTTGTGTAGTTTGGTAGGATTTTTATGAAGGATTTTCCGGTTGATTAATCAATGGTAATGCGAAGCGAGTGTAAAGATTTTTAAAAACTGAATAAAAATACGATTTCTTACGAATAACATCAACATATGTAAGGATAGTGTGACAATATGTGACGAAAGAATGTATGTCACTATCAATTCCTCTTCTACAAACTGGTCTAACAATATACATCTGGTGGTTCTGTTGAAAAAGTAAGTTTCTGTCAGGATCAGCATCTTTCAAAAGTATCGAGATGGAACTACTAGCTACTGTTTGTATTTGTTGTTTTCGAATAACACTCAATATCTTATTTCGAGGTTTTGAATGTGTTTGGCTGACGAATTGTAGTCGTGGAATTGAACAGAATGAGAAACGTCTCTAGAGATTTTCTTTGGTAACAGAACCTAAAGAAAAAGTCTAGACAGATATCTAAGAATTGATCCAATAGTTTTTTAGAACTTTAACTACACTTCATTTATATTACTTTCATGATTTATCATTAATGATAAAGAAAAAAAAACATGGAAAAAGTAAGTTTAGCACACGTAAAAAAGAACTCAAATTGTAAAAAGCTTAATTATTTTTACGAGTATTTAGTACATTAATCTAAGTACAGAAAGCTTTTTTATGTAGCAAATTTCTCAAATGAAACTTCTCAAAAAAAGAAATTAATTTATATGCCCGTAGTCAATATAAGTGTTAGAATAATGATCTTGTTAAACGAATGAAGTCACGTAAGCTACACGGTAGAATATGTATTTTTTTTCCATATCTATGTAGAATATAAATTCCTTTTAAAGCTATATTTCTTTATGACATTCGATAGAAAATGGTTTGGTTAAGGTTTTCTGTAGATTGTTGGATTACGATCGTCGATTCTCCCTCCCATATAGTTCTACAAGAAATGTAGTGAAGTGTGAGACAGAAGCAGCACACCGTCGTCTATTTCCATGTAAATGTGAGCAGAATTCTAATCACACGCTCAAGTAAGAGAGTTGGGATGTATTACTTCCGAAATCTGTGGAATGACAATGCATCTTCTTGTTGTACATGCTTTATCATAGTTCTCCAGGGAGAAACGACGAGATTTATTTTTTAAACTTTCAACTATTTTTACAACTACAATCTATAAATTAAAGTAAAATCGGCATCATTTTATTGTATTTTCTTTCCTTTACTTTTTGTTAAACTGAAAGCATTTATTTAAAGAAATTTGAAATGTTTCTTCTTCTTAACTGTACAGTACATAATACAATTCGCTCTTCGTAAATCGTGTTATCTATACTTTTAAAAAGAAAGAAAAAATATTATTATGAATTAAATTTATGTTAAAAAGTTAATTTAAGTTATTTAATGATTTTTTTCCTTTTTCTTAACTCACAGCCATAATATTTCTAAAATATATAATTTAGACTCTATCTTACCGTAATATATTAATAAAATAAGTAAATTTAGAATATATTTTAATAATAAGTTTAATAAAAAATTATTCATTGATCATGTGATTAATATAAACACGAAAGCAATGTGTTTTATTTTTATTTTATTATAATTTAATTCAAAATATGAATAAACTACATTGAAGAGGTATGGATCGGATTGATATTATAAGGCAACGCAACACATGAACAATCTGCCTCCCGGAGGACTTTCTACGAAAAGTCCCCTATTTGGGTGTTCGACACGTGAAAAAAAAATCCGGCAAACTCCACGTGACCACGTTGATCGGGTGAGAACCCGCAACCAACTACCAGTGTTCAGTTCATTAGAGGAGAAATTGAAAGTGTTTAGAAATCATTTACATTTAGATAAAAAGAATTTGTGTTATTTCTAAGTATTTCCATTTTACATTTTTAATTTTATTAATTTATTAAATTTACTTTTATTTGTTAAAATGGACGTGAATGCTCATTTTAGTTGAATATCGAACACCCTATCACACTCCCAACTCATAAATAATAGTTTTTAATTTTTATTATAATTTTAATATCGCGAGTTAGAGAGCGAATAATTACTCTATCTGGTATCAGTCCTGACTACACTAAGATTTTACTATCTTTAGTCTAAAATTNAAATAATTATATAATATATATAAATAATTTTATACGTCTTTCTTAATTAAAAGAATAAAATAAATAATCATTTTAATATATTTTCTAGTAATATAAACACGAATTTTTTCCAAAATAATTCAAATATTTTTCTATTTACAACAAAATGATGCTGCATTAGGCATTACAAATACTGTAATAAAAATTATTATTATTATTATTTATTTTTCCTAATCAGCTTCCAAAGACAAACTAATTTTTTTCTTTTATTTCTTTCATTTCTTATTACTGGAAAACATCATTTGTACTTTGCTTTGTCATTAATTATCTCTTCATCTTTGAACTGGATGTCCTCGGGACAGAACTGATTTATCTTGGCCAGTTAGAGAAAATTAATTCGTTAATTATGAATTTTATCAATTAATTGAAGCGAAGATGAAATGAACGTCAAAAACAATTAACCACAGATCTCAACAATTCAAAGATTACATAAGATGACTGTGATTCGCTTGTTTGGCCTTAAGATACGAAGTTTGTTCTCCCAAATGTGTCGAGTATCTTTCAAACAAGGCGAAGTAAACCCAGTTTATAAAAGAATTAGAAATATCTTAATTAATTTAATATCAACTAAAACCTTTATAATATAATTGATTATCCTTTCTAGAGGCATTTCCATGGATATATAACTTTAGCGCTTAAAAATTGAATTATGATTATTTTATCACTATCAACTTTCATTTTCTAAGAAAACATAATGTAAAAAATGAATTGGAAAGGTAATATATTTTTGACAAAATTAACCTTTGAAGTATGTGTTACATCTTTGATGTTTTCTCGTTGACAAGATTTAATTCCATTGCAACGTAATGATAAAGTTATTTAAATTGTTCAGAAAACCGTTAAATTTCTATAATTTTATTACTTCTAAAATCATGTTTATTCTATTTAATTTTATTCACTACAATAATTCCTGTTGGATAAATTTTCCTGGACCACCCTCCAGCATTACAAATTTAAATATGAACGTTAACCCGTTATTTCTTTTTTAAAATATATTTTCACATGAGTAGATGCATTATAATAATTTTCTGAAGAGAATATCAGCAAATGTATACTGTTACTGGGTGATTCATTTACGTCTATGATGCGTTAAAACAAATTTTTGAACTTTTGACCCAATCGGAATCTCTTCCACTTCATAAATTATTGATCAAAATTTCACAAATGTCATTTCATTTAAAGGACTTCAAATATTTCTAGAAAATTTATTAAATATGAACAAATATACAAATCGTTAATACAAGTTTCAACTACTTTATTATTAATATTCTTCGTCAACTTATGAATTGTTCAATATGTGAAATACAGAAGATTACTAATTACTATATCTTTGCTACCAACAGAAATTAAACAACTGCGAATATTTCCTTTATTAAATTTTTAAAAAGTATAGAAATTATTATAAAATATTTGACAAAGTATATTTAATATTTCACTAAAGGATAATTAAGCAATTATGTTAAAGTAAATATGAATTTGTTAAGTTTTCTAAAGCTTCTTTTAACAAGTAAATCTTTCGGTTAGGTTACACTTAAACAACGGTTAAATTATGGTAAAATCTGGGAAGTTAAATAAAATTATCTCTAATAAAATATTTACATAATTTAAAGCATAAATTCGTGTAGTGCAGAATTTTATTTTTGATAGAATTAAAGTCTCTTTGGATGAAACTCCAGTTATTCTTTAATAAAGTTAGTAAAATTAATATCTAATCCTTTAAAAATTCATATAGCTTATAAATAATATTAAATAATAAGTAAGTGGTAAATAAAGAAAAATTGCATATTTAAAATTTGTTATTAATAATAAAGTAATGATAAATGTGGAGAAGAAGGAAGTAAAGACTGTTGTAAACTACAGATAAGGATGATAAAAATCAGAAATGACAAACTGCAAATAAATCTGAAAACGTTGACATTTGAAAGTTTTCATTATGAATTGTTTATTTATTCATTAAAGCTCATTTCCTTATATAACAACGTTCATAAATCTATTAGAAATTAATGTAGTTTTCTGAAAATTTTCTTCTAAAGTCAATTCTAAAAATAATTTCAAAGATATACTTTTTTATAATAGAAAAATTAATTAATTAAATCAAAGTAAACAAAATAAAAATGTAATTCATATCACAATTGTCAGGTAAATTATTGTAAATTTTATTTTAAAAAATTAGAAATTTGTTCACATTTTATTGTTTTTACGGCATTTTTAATATATAAGTAACAAGATATTGATGATAAATATATATTTTTTAAATTATTTAATTTTCTTCTATAAAATGAAATTATAAATAGAGAAATTATTCCTTTTTTTAATATTTAATTGGAATAAAAATTTAATAAATTTAACTAAATGTTTAATTTTTAATCCAAGTATTTTATATTTTAAATCTTATTCGATTGTCATATTTTGAATGTTATTTTTAAAATAACCTTTAAAAAATGTTAAAAATCGTAAATTTTTAAAATGAATTTTATACAAATTTCTTAACTTTTGAAAAATTTTTTCTTATTTGATTAATTTGTATTTACATCAATTTTAATTATGAAAATTTTGCCATTAATTAACTTTATAAAAAATACTTAATTAACAACTTTTAAAACTGTTTATTGTTATTAATTTATTTTTTGCCATTAATATTATTTTTTTAAATTTATAATTGTATTTAAAGTTATTTACAA
>NW_019384313.1:996237-997903 GCF_000671375.1 Centruroides sculpturatus | reverse complement strand
AAAAGGTCATATTGTAATATTCTTTCATATAAAAAAATTTTTACATTACTCTTCTTTGATTTTTACATAATAAATAATTTAATTAAATCATATTTTATTTTTATTATTATTATTTCGTTATTTATTATATCTTTTGATAAAAAAAATATATTTAAATAACCGTAACAAACTGATTTTCTATAATTGTAATGAAATTGCAAAATGAAATTCTTCAATCGAAATCCATTTTTCCAATATTGAAATTTCTTGCATACAAATTCAATTACTTTCAGATAAAACTTCTCATTAATTATATTTCAAATATATTTTTAAATAAAATAATTAAATATGTTAATTCTTAAATACCTTAAATAAATTTTCCATTATTAAGAAATGAATTATAATAATTTCTTTCTTCGATACTTCCACGTTGAAAATTCTATAAATCTTAATTAGAATTAAATTACAAGAAGTTCTTTATAATTTACACGGTACAGATACGAAAATTTGAAGAACAAAGCAACTCGAAACAAAGATAAATCTCTTCTAAATGAATAAATGCAAAGATACGAATGATAAGTCACGAGGTTAAAGATCATAGATTTAGGACAATAAGCAATCGTCTCTTAACATATTCAGGACTTGCCAGAAGGGATTTGTCCACGAAGATAACTTTACACTATGCCATAAGAATCGTTCTAAGTGCAGCATTTGAATCAAATAAAAGGAGGGGGCATTAGAATCAGTTGGATGTCCAGCCTGGGGCTTGTTTCTAAAGCTTTCATAGCAAAAGGAGATTTGGTTCGCTTTTCATCTGCTTTACGTCCACTCCAAAAACTGCAAAAATGCATGCCTAATACCAAAATCTTCACAGAGGTCCACACTAGAAAAGCAAAAGGACACACCTAAGGGTAAATCCATGATATTGTGCGATAAAACTTGTCCCCTATGTCCAGTTGCGAAAATAAACTCTATTGGAAATCACTCGGAGTCTACGGTTTTATCTAAAAAAAATTCTAGCAATGGAATATAAAATCTCTACAACTTATCTGTATAAGCGCGAATATCGCATCTTATGGATATTTTTGCTTGCACCTTTGAAATATTTATATTTCAAATGTTTTAAGAGGATTTTCAAAAATATTTTTTTTTTTTTTTTTGCTTCGAACCCTTAAAGTGTGAAGAGAAACAAAAATTAAAAAAATATTGAGATACTACATATTGGAATATATATATATATTTGATTTAAAAATATTTAATTTATTTTGAAATATTCTACAATATATATAAAGGCCTATATATTATAGGCCTATATATATTGTAGAATATTTCAAAATAAATTAAATATTTTTAAATCAAATATATATATATATTCCAATATGTAGTATCTCAATATTTTTTTAATTTTTGTTTCTCTTCACACTTTAAGGGTTCGAAGCAAAAAAAAAAAAAAAAATATTTTTGAAAATCCTCTTAAAACATTTGAAATATAAATATTTCAAAGGTGCAAGCAAAAATATCCATAAGATGCGATATTCGCGCTTATACAGATAAGTTGTAGAGATTTTATATTCCATTGCTAGAATTTTTTTTAGATAAAACCGTAGACTCCGAGTGATTTCCAATAGAGTTTATTTTCGCAACTGGACATAGGGGACAAGTTTTATCGCACAATATCATGGATTTA
>NW_019384313.1:940390-993715 GCF_000671375.1 Centruroides sculpturatus | reverse complement strand
TTTTTTTTTTTTTTTTTGCTTCGAACCCTTAAAGTGTGAAGAGAAACAAAAATTAAAAAAATATTGAGATACTACATATTGGAATATATATATATATTTGATTTAAAAATATTTAATTTATTTTGAAATATTCTACAATATATATAAAGGCCTATATATTATAGGCCTATATATATTGTAGAATATTTCAAAATAAATTAAATATTTTTAAATCAAATACTTTATTATAGAAAAACTTTATTATTTTTTTTAAAATATACACATATCCCAACCATACAATGAAAATAAATACCATCGCATTCTTTATTTTACAGATAAGAAAAGTTTTAAAATATATATAAAAAAATAAGACGACGATATTGAAAAATCTTTGAAAAAAATAATCAATATATGAACTTTTTATAGATTAGTTTCCTGGGAACCAAAGTGAAATTTTCAATTTCTGGTTTCTCAAATGAAATTCGTGTTTAAACTAAAGAAAGTAAATTTTTTTTCTTTTAATTATTGAGAAGTTTCTTCTCTTTGCATTGGCCAATTTTTACAAACAATAATTAAAACGCAAAAATTCATTTCATTGAAATTAAAATTACACGAAAGTCTCATATGTCAACACAAAGAACGTTCATTAAAATCTTCGATGGTACTCTTCGAGTAAAACAGGACGAAATAATACATTGCAATTAGTCTTTTCGTAAAATAATTTTTAAATTAAAGTTATATATTCAAAGAGCAAGAAAATGTTATTTAAAATTTGATAATTAAGAATATTTGCAACGTAGTTAATTCAAAGAGCATCGGTGATTGACCAATCCATATGTTGATATTTGTAATTGCTTGTCTTAGTAGAATGCCAACGCAATTACTTACCTATCAATACATTTACGCATCCCTGGACAATTCTATCATTTCGTCCTAAATTTTCCATGTAATTGTTATGTTCCATCGGGACAAATACGTTGTATTCCTCCGTCGTATTGATATTTGCTATATTCTTAGTAAATATCGAGTCTTTCAATTTAACTCGCTTTCTCTAATTACGTAATAACTTCGTCAGAATTTAAATAAAGCATAACCTGATCCAATTAATGTTACGAAGAATAATTATGTTTTAAATATTTTTTGAATTGTGTAAGGATTACCATTTGTAAAAGATAAATTAAAAACAAAGAATAAAATATATTTCTAAATGTAGATGTAGTATCAAAGATACTTTTCTAATTAAAATAATATTTTATTTGATAATAGAATTTAATTTAAATGATTGGAATTTTTAATCTCTCTTCTGAATTTTCCCATTTTGCCTTTTACTACTTTTATAAATTTATATTAAAGATTCAGAAACAATCTAAAAATTTTTAAAAGAATAGAAAGCTTTTGTGGAAAATAGCAAAAGTTTTAGGCAAAATGGAAAAATTCAGAAGAATTGAAAATTCCAATCATTTAAATTAAATTCTATTATTANTCCATTCTAGAATCCGTGAATTAAGCCTCTGTATATTTTTCATTCAACCTTTGATTTCTCTTCACAAAATCCTTTGCATTTTGCCAATAAACTGTGAGCTTGTATCGTTAGATCTTTATAAACGTTAACTTAATCTTCATCTTATGCTTCTAGATTTCTTATTTAACCATTGAATTTTTGATTCTTCTTTACGAATCTTTAAGTTGAGCCAGTGGAAATAATGAGGCTACATCTAAAGAGTTCTCTTTCTATTTTCTTTTTTGTTTGAAGTTTCGTTCTTTTCTAAACTATATTTAAATGAAAAACCAGTATATTATGCTAAAGATTCACATTTTTAACGTAGAATATAAAGAGGACATCAGAGTTATCTGGAAAAAGTTTGGAACTTGTTTGTTGTTGTTAAAAAGAATAAGAAACAATAAACAAGAAATTACATGAAAAAATATATGACATTTCGGATTAAAAAGCGAAATGAAAAGGTCTTGTCCAACATTTTGTTATATAATCGAGAAAGGAGGCGAAAGTATTTTCACAGAGATAAAAGTTTTTGGAAAAGGTCATATTGTCAACCGAATGCTTTCGGATCATTTACTGTCCGAATGATTTCTAAAGAGCAATGTGTTATTTATAACCTACCCTTGGCAAATGGTTTTTCTCTTGTAGAAATAATAAAAGTAAAGAATTCGAAGAAAGAACCCAGATAAAAATGCTTGTCTTCAATTCTGGGGATTGGGAATAAAATATCCGACTTAGAAGAAGAAGAATTCCAATGACTGAAATATATATATATATAATAATTCTTTACTAAAACTAGTCTCTATATATTTAATACATTCTCTTGATATTTTATATCGTGTCCTAAAACTTTTCCATGATATTACTTGACTTAAGAATAAATATAAAATAATCTATTTAATGCAATCAGTTGAATCCATTTAATACACCACAGGAGGATGGACGATCTTTTTCGAAATAAAAATCTCTAAAGAAAACATTTTATTTAAGTGGCTTTTTATTTTAAGTTTAAGAAAAGGCAATATATTAATAAAATTAAATGATTTTTTCAATGGTTTCTATCAATAACTGGAATTTAGAAAGGTTGTAATTTGTACGCTCTTTCTGCATCGGTATTTCTTTAATATCTTCTTCTCTTCTATCCTATCTTTAAAAAACAAAAGACTTTTTACTCGTAGGCTGAGTAACATTAGGTAAACAATTTCTGACAAGGTGACAGTTTAGAAGAAAAATGTGTTATGTCTAAATTCGATAACATTTCGTCGTCTAGTACAGAAAAAACAGTGAAGATACCGTATATTGTGAACGATTCAAAATCATCTTTGTGACTGAGTAGAGAAACATATTTTCCTAAGCCCTTTATAATTCGATGTTTTCGACACACTTCTATAACACACTTGTCAAGAAGCAGAGTTTTTTTTAGAAGCGAAGACCCTTCACAAATTTTCAGACCAGTAAAGCACCCCCTTCTTATAAAATAATAATACTATTTCTCATTTTCTCATCAATTATTTTAGAACAGATAATTAATTTGGGTGTTAAATAACGAGATAATCGTCGTGTTAAACAAAATTGGTTTTCTTGGTTTTCGTAGAAAGTATCCTTTCGGTGACGAGGTTGTCATGGGAACACCTTCCATTCTCAAATAATGCGAGTCAGCAGTGTTTCCAGATCAGTGCACCAGATGGACGACCGTGCTTTAGGAATCGAAACCCTGTGCAAATGACAAGCAGCACATATTCTTATTATTTATTGATTGATTCTTGATGATTTTACTTTGACCTAAATTACAATCTTTAAATGCTTCTGGAATGATAAAATTTTTAAAAAACGATTTCTATCTTAACGTAAAATTGAAAATAATCACCATTGTTGTTACGATTATTGAGACATTTATTAAAATTTTAAATAAATTACTCAATAAAATTAATATTTTCTATTTTAAAACTTTTTTTCTTAATAATTACAAGAATCTTGAGAAATGTAATTATTATTACCTTTAATCTTAAGATTTTAATGATAAGTGAGTATATTTTTTCAGAAAATGATACATCTTATTATTGAAATTTATAGAGATTTACAACGTATAATGCTATTTATCAAGAAAAAAATGGATTTATTTTTATAAAATCTTTATCAGAAAAAGATTTACAATCTTTAGACTTCGATTTGTGGATCTAAAAATATTTTCAATAGAGATTTCTTCTATTTCGATTTTCATTCCAAGGTATCATCTTTTTAATGTTGGTTCTTTTCAATCGTCAAAATTGTCAGTTTTGAAAATCTGAAGAAGAGCACGCAAAATTCTTTCTTTAGAGTTCAATGAAATCTATGTTTACCATCTCCTCTAAACAAAGAAAACTCTGCGGTTGTTCCAGTGGTTAGTGAATAGGGACCAGACTACTATTGATCTTTATCTGGCTCAAAATCGAACTCGAGACTTTTTCCTTGTAAAACTCTTTCGAATTTTTTAGAAAATATATAAAAATATATAACAAACTTCCGTGTTTATAAGAGTATAGTCAGAATGTAAATTGCTGTATTTGTGTTTGTAATTAGACTATTTGTAACAAGTGCTTGAAATTACTCAACACAGAGTTGGGTAATTTAGAATTATGACATCTCGGTCATAATTGCGGAGATTGCAAATTAATTTACAATATAACTTAAGTAATATTATAATATATACCACGTATATAACATAAATAACGTTATACAGAGTGAAACATCATTAAAAATAAGGAAACAATGCATAAGTCCAGTGCACACATTTAATGTTGTTTATAATATCTCGTAATAAAACAAATCGAACAAAAAACTATTAAATATTTATTTTTGATATTATTTACATTAATAAGATACCGAAAATATAGAGTAAAAGTAAGAATTTTCTTAAATAAAATTTATTAAAATTCACTTTGTATAAACGAAAATAAATTGTTTCAATTGAATTTCTAATAGAAAATTTTCAGTTTCGTTTAAATTCATTCTTTGATTTCAATTTTCGAATATAAAATTTATAAATTTGATAGATTAGAATGGAAGAAACGTAATGTAATATAGTAAAAATGTCCCGAAAAACTTTTCATTTAAAGCGATAGCGCATAAACTACGCTGTGTCAAACTATATTCAATTTAAGAGGAAGAGAAAAATAATCAAAGAATCGACTAAAAATATGTATATACGTTACCTTCGAGTGCACTTCCATTTTCTAGAATGCCAGCGTTTATGACCTTCCACAAGTTAGATATGACGATTCAATAAATGAAGCTAGAAGCATGCAATTCGATTGAATGCAATTATAGAAAAAAAAAAGAAGAGGGGAGGGGGAAAAAGGTACCTATGATTTATATAGTGGTTGTTAAGGTGGGTGGCTTTATTGAGCATGGTCACGGTAAGATATTTAAAATGATTTATGCACATCTGATGTGGAGATGACGTGAGAAAAGTCACGCTTAGAAACTAGATGAATGAATCCGTGAACTATGTCTATATTTCACTATACAATCCGTTGTACACATTATAAATATACAGTGTCACGTGTGTGATTGCTTTCTCTGATTTTTGCTTTTAATATAATGAATGATTTATTCAACTTTTTTTTCCTCTTCTTATTGTAACTGATGTTATCTAGATTTAAATAAGGATATAAAATTTCTTTACGTGATAGACAGACAAAATTCATTTATCAAATATTAACAAGAAGTTACTTAAAAATTTAGACAGTAGTCATATATAGAGATAAAGATACTTTTTAATGAGATTTTTTTATAATTTACACACTTTTATCTCGAAAATCTATAATAATACTGTTTTATTACATTCATCTGCTATACATACAAGACAATAGCTTCTATTAAAATGTAACAGGATGTAATTTGTTGCTCTCTTTATTTACAGCTTACATCATACATTTGGCTACTGTATTTATTAGCTGAGAATGCAATTTTAATTCCTGTAGAAACTAGCAGCTCAACTGGTGGTTCGCGATCCCTTCGAAATGGCCAAACGTATTCACGAACGAAAAGAGGTTGAAAAACGATATTCTAAAACAGCATCTAGACTTACTTAAAATAAATGAATGCCAAAATAGCATCGGAAACAATTAGAATAGAATTTAAATTAATGATAGGGAGATTTTATTTGTACCGCAGTATGACAAAATTAAAGTATTGTACAGTAAAGTTCTTATTTTTCTTTCCGCTTTGCAATTCCTTATCGATTAGTCGCACAGACAACCCTGTTGTACTCTACAGGTGCACAATCGTTCCAATTTCGTGTACTCGCTATCATTAGTAATAGGGATGACAGGTGGATAGATGGCAATGTCAGCAGGATTCGCTTCATTATCGTAATAGCAAAAGAGTGGAGAACAGACAATCCAAAGAGTCGTTAAAGGAAATAGAAGGCTTATTAACTGCAAATGATTTGTTAAGTTTACTAATAATGTCGTTGAAACGAGAAACGGTTCATGTCGAAGTGGTAATCTTGCGAAAGTGACGACTGCCAACCTGCATAACTTATTGTGTTTTTGAGCGAAATTCTTAGTTAAGTACTTTCAAAAGTTTATTTTAAATTCACCTAAGAATATTCGGTAATTAAAGACAATATGATAGCTTCTACTTAATGCATTTTTCGAGTTTTTACGCTATGTTAAGCTAAGTCTTTCATAGAGCCACACTCACACTACACACTTAACATTAGACAGTGGTCTGATAAGGAATAAAGTATGTGTCATCTTGTAAATGCGATATGTAAATATTATACACTGTAATTACTTACCTATCTGTAAAAGTACTCTGCTATCATCGAGTAGGGACGAAAGTACTGCCCTATCTACTAGAGTATTACTCTATCATTAAACGTGTTAATTACGCCCTCATACAGTAAACAACTATAGCAATATCATGCTATCGTGTCAGTATATAATATAACCAACATCTATCACACAAGTAGCCTATGCTACTTAAGTATTATGATACATAATTAACGCTTTATCATGTTATAACTCAACGTATAACCCGCAAGAATTAAGTTATTAAGATTCTGCATTTAAAAAAAGCGCAAAAAATTCATTAAAATTATTTGCATTTTTATATATTTAATAATCTAAAAAAAGTTTAAATTATAAGCATTTTAATAACATATTTTGTTAGAAATAACCTACAAAAATTGATTCTAAAAAAGTGGAAAAAAATGAAATATATCTTGTTAATTTTTCTGTTATTTCTGCTTTCCCGTCCTTTTTTATTTTCTTTTTTTTTTATATAATTCATTAACATTTAGATTGAAGTGGGCTTTCATAAATATTAAATAGAATCAGTATCATGGTGTAAAGAAAGAAATGTTTTCAATGTTTAGAAATATTCGAAATATTAAAGAAAGAATATACTGTATATGAATTGGTATAAAAATATTTTAATTATATTTAATGAAGTAAATGGAATTAATTGTTATGGATAGATTATTTCATTTCATTTTCATCAATTAAGCTTTATTTTGTTGAAGTGTCTCCAGAGAATTAACTCAAATTTATTTAATTAAGATTTTTAGAAAAACAGCTATCATTTAGCGCCATCTGGTATCCAACGACTGAAACTTAGAATAGCTTACTGTATTTTATTTTTTATATTCTTCATTATATGACACATTAAATTTTACGGTTTAAAGCTTAAAAGATTGAAAGTTTTTTTTTAATTTTACATATAAAATACTAAAATAATTAATGAAAAAAAAAATTTATTAAAATTCACTTTGTATAAACGAAAATAAATTGTTTCAATTGAATTTCTAATAGAAAATTTTCAGTTTCGTTTAAATTCATTCTTTGATTNGCGTAAAACGGCCACTGACGGAAGCATAAAAAGGTTATTTTGTATACAATTCAAAAAGAAACATTCTTGAAAATATGGCCGCCGTTTAGAGGTGGCCGTTATCGGAGGTTCAACTGTATATGCGTTTCCCCCTATTTTATATTAATAAAAATTAATTTTAAATTGTAATTTTTTTTTAATTTTAATGTTTTAATATAAATTTAAGGCGATTGTAAAGCATAAACGTAGTATTTTAAAGCATACATAGATAGGAGAAGTTGTTGGAAAGTAGGCTTAATCGATACATAGATGGTAAAATGATTGAATGGAAAATCAATATTAAATTAAAATGAAAGTTAAAAAACAAAATTCAATCGAAGGAAAATATTCAGAAACGTTTATCTTCCGTCGATCTAACAAAAATAACGAATTTCTATGTTTAACACGAGCTCCCCTCTATCAATAAATTATTAGACGTGACCCATAATTGGACTCGTCTGCTGAATTTTTATAAAGTGATTTATCGAAAAAATCAAACAGAATTTTGTTAAAATTATAAACTTATTTATTTACACTAAAATATAATTTAATAAAACAAGATGATCAGTGAATAGAGACAGTAATCTCACCATATTTTATAGGAATAATACTAAGAATTGCGATTAAAAATAAACGTAATTGAGGTAAATAAAATAATTTAAATAATAAATTTATTAAAAACTATATAAACGGAACCATTATTGTTTATTTCGTGCACATTGCAAGTGTGAAAATGAAATTTAACGTTGCAATTTCTATAGGAGAAGTTCTCTATCGAAGAAAAGTATAGGAAGTTGAGCAGTTAAAAAGTCCAAATCGACAGGAAGTAAACTTCATCCGGTAGTAAAACAACAACAACTAAAAAATGGTGTGAGAAGTGATGAAATATAAATTCGGAGGAAGTTGTAGAGATTACAACTTGTTGTGAAAATCCAAAGGTTTTAAGGAAGTCAAAAACGGGAAACGAAGAATGATCAGCTAAAAATAATAGTAAGGTCAGGAGGAGATTTCATCTGAAAGTAGATAGTGTAAAACAGATGAAACGAAAAGTCGAGACATAAAAGCGACGTAGTAAGAGATAGTGAGAGAGATTCTCACACCATTGGCACACACACAGGCACAGACACACACATACACTAGGGCATTGTTGCAGATGGTAAAAGAATCGTAGAAAAGTCTGAAATGATGGTTTCTCAGTGTGATTGCTTGCACTTTGCAACAGATATAACATCGAATGACTTGTTTTCAGTCGAAAATAATAGCTTAATATAATACATCCGTAACAGAAAAAGAAGAAGAACTAGAGAATTTTAATAATGCTTTTATCGAATTTCCGAATTTCCATCAAAAATTGTTATTTAGAGCAATTCTCTTGTAATTTTGAGTATATCTATATAAATTTAGTCATGTAATATTCAGGTATCATTATGGTTTTATCGTCTATTTCCTTCCATTTAGAAATTATTAGGATTTTATGAAATTTAACACGTAAAAATTTCTTGTTGTAGAAAAATACAGAGAGATACTTTCTGTTATTTCTGATACAGCCTTTCTATTTTTATGGCAACGATTAAATATTGATTAATCAGATTATTTAGGAATCTTTGAGCGATTCTCTAGAGATTTATTCTTTTATTCTACCAACATCCATAGAGGAACAAATGCTCGTTTTTCTTTTTTCGCCATATGTAATCGAAGGGAAATATCGAACTGTTTGAATTATAAGTAGATCTACTCTTTTCGATAGTCCAACTTCACTTATACCAAAAGATTGCAGTTTAAAATGCAATTTTTTTCGTTTGGAACAAGTAAATTTATCTGTTTGACTTGCTAAAACAATAAATTCATCTTTATAACCATTAAATTTTCTTTATTTCTTCCCTTTAAAACATAACGAAGCGTAACATTCCTTCTACAAAAATTGCTTTATGTGTTGTAACAAAGAATAAAATTTCAAAATAATGCTTTAATTTAAATTAATTAATAAAATTAAACATAATAGAAGTCAGTTAAATGTCGAGAAAGTTACATATATTATAATAAATACTGATGAAAGTAATTTTACTGTTTATTTATGTCGAATATTTACAAAATTATCTTATAAATGTGTATAAATCTCAATAAAAAATCAAATTTAGAGGAATTTTTCGTGAAAAAGTTTATAGAACTTTTACTTTAAAAATAAATTTATTCCATAACTCATTGGTATGTTACCTGAATATTTGTTACAAATAAATAAAATTATTTATTTATTATATTAAAACGGTTACATATTAATTATTTAATAAGAAAATATATTCTATAAGAATTTTATTTATTGTAAAATTTGTTTGTAAAATATATATTTCGTATCGTTTTTCATTTGTTAAGTTTGTCCATTTATCATAACTACGAAAGGAAGTTGAACATAGTTTCGTATCTAACGTAACGTAAGAAAAAACATAAAAAACATTTCGTGAAACACGTACAACTTTAGTTGAAACACGTGAAGAATTTTAAGCAATAAAAGCGAGAGTTTCTCTGGACGGTAGCGAGAAGCGTAACTAAATTTTTATTTTATTCATATGAATGAAATGTTGAAAGATGAAATAACAACAACACTTAAAATTTTTCAGTACAGAAATCTTTCGTTTAGTAACCAGAAATTTCTCTTTTTTATTTATTTTTTATACATTAATTCGGCAACAAAATGTCTAAAAAATGCGTATTTTACATCATCAATTTTGTTACTTTCTAAGAAAAATATAGAAATACTACAGCATGAAATTGTGAGAATGAACGTCCACAGAGGGGAGACAAACGGAAATTTCACAAATTATAATCGTAAAAGTAATTGAGTTACGTAACCTTACGCTCTCGACTATGGAATGCTGTAATGCAATGCAATACTGTATTCTATAATATACTAGTGAAAAAACCCAAAAATGAAATAATTTAATTAGAAATTAATTGATGTTTCTCCAAGCTTTGCTCCACCTGGAAAATTTACTGCGAACGACCATTATGATAAGAAATAACTAAGATAATTCTCCGAAACGATGAAGATGAAACATATTTTTTTAAAAAGCTGTTTTTATTGAAGAAATCTTCAGTAAAATCTTAAAAATCTCAAAATCGACATCTTTATGAAGACCTATTTCTTGTTAGAAATGGATCTTCGGGTGTCGATTTGAAGATTTTAAAACAACAAATTGCAAAAATCGATATTCTATATTCTAAAATTAAGAAGGGGGTGGAATTTATATAAAATAAGTTATGCCCCTTTACAAATCTTCCAAAAAAAAAGTCTTTACAAAGAAAAATATAAGAAACAACCATGACAAAAATTCCGTCATCAGCGTATAGTGAGTAACTCAATAAATTTCTTTCTTATCATGGTATTGCTGTAAAAATAACGAGTGTAATTCGATTTTCTATCAGCAATATAACTTCTTACATAACACCTGATTTTATGCGTCAGCATAATAAATAAAAAAAGAGACTAAAGAAAAAAATCACAAGTCGGATCTTTCTAAAAAGAACATTGAACTAATCTAATCAAGTCATTGTGGTTATCCTTAACGAGAGTGAAAGTCATAGAGTTGGATGGTGGTTGAAGTGGAGGAAGCAAAATATTTCTCGATAAAATATGGCTACCGGTGATGGTATTGTGCACATACAACACCCCTGTGGTAAGTGAAGAAATTATTTATGCGTTACTCTAACTTTTATCATGGCTAGCGAGGGACCTTACATACTTGTCAATGCAGGATGACTCTAAGCCCGTGGCAAATCAACGAAATTTATTTTACACAATGTTAGGCTACGGGCCAAAGTAGTGGCTAAGAATCGAAGATGAAAATAAATGAACAAAGGAAAAAGTTAAATAGAAAAGAACGAGTAGTTAGTTAATTGCTTGTCAACTCTTATATAATTACATTAATTATTTTGTTTATTTTTTGAACATGGTTATTATTGCTATTAAGAGAAAGAAATGGGTGTTTATTTTCATTAATTTTGCAACGTCTTCGTCGGATTTTATTGTAGAAATTATTATAAAAATAATTGCTCTTATGTTCCATTAGTGTTTTATTGACTCTAAGTCATTTACATCCAATTATCCGTCGAGGAACACAATGTTCTTGTTAAATCCTAAATAATGTGTTTATGAATGGCGCAACATCATTCGAAATGATGTAAAAAAAAAAAATATATGTTTTCTCTCCAAATTCTCTTTATCTAAATTTCAATAATGCGATTAAAACAATTTTTTTTTTTTAATCCATTTTACTTTGAATGCAATTAATAAACTCTAAACTCGAGATTATCATCAAGAACAAGGTTTGATTATGGAAATCTGTGAGAATTCTTTCTATTTTCATCCATATACTTCATGTATAAATTTATACATTATAAATATATAGATTTATATAAAAGCAAAGTGCGTATGCATGTGAATACTCGTTGTAAGAAGGTGAATGCGTGGAAATTCTTACTATTATTTTTGATGGTGTGAATGATATGTCATCTGCAGCATCTTAGTTTATCATCAGAAACTGAGAATAAAGGATGATTCAATAGGGAATTCTTGTTTCCTTTCTCTTTTTTCTCTTTGTGACATCTATTCGGAGATTGCATCCTATAAACAATTTTTTTATAAAGAAATTCTACGACAAGGCAGTTTTAACTACAATTTCTAAAAATTTTAACACATTAATTTCTCTTATTTCTGTAAATCATAAAGACAGTCGAACAGACAAAGCGGATGCATAAGCCATTTTTAAAAATTTCCTAAAAGTCATAAGCATTCTTCTATAAATAATATATTAATAATTTGCAAATATCAATGTTTTAAACTATAGAATGTAAGATAAAACATCGAAACTCGTATAAATTTATAAAATATTTTAAAAATTCACAAATATTCCCACACGAAACGGAGTAAATTTAATAAAGCACTGAAAATATAAAGTAATAAACAATTATGAGAAATCTAGACATCAACTTAGTTGTCACATGAATTAAACGTTTAAAGTCGAAAATTATAATGATAAAAGTTATTTTGAAGTCAGGTTGACGTATTTCGTTTCTAAATGATGAATAATTAATAAGTAGAAACGTGGCATTTATTACAGATCTTATACAAAGATACAAAGAAGGAGAAAATTTAACAATATTTAATCAATAGAATTGTATGATTTACAGTCGGAGAGTGTGTAAGACTTTGTAATTTCCAATCAATTTCCAAAGAGAATAAATTACCTAATTATTGTAGGTAATGGTTTCTGATCTTAATGTGACTTTGAATGGAGAGATAAATTTTACTAATCAAATCAAATAGGATTAAGTGTGATTCCTTAGACTAATTATCGATACTTGGTTGAATTTGAGAATTTATCTGTTTCTAATCAAAACTGTTTCTTCCAATTCAATAATTTACATGTTTATTTGTATTAAAGAAATCGGCATTACAGGGATTTTTGAATGGTAAGAAATCATTGATTATGTCTACTTATTATTGTCTAGAGCTAGACGATGCTTACAAAATTTATAATTTTTTGCATTAAAAAATATATTTTTAGAAAAAAGACAAAAGCGGTTTAAGTTTTAATAAATTCTAATTAATTAAGAACAAATTCCACATTTTTCAAACTTAAAATAATGCGAGTTTTGTTTTAAACTTCATAAGAATACAAAGCTTGAGTTTGCTAAATTTTAAAATTAAAAATAAATTTTTAAATAATAATTTTATCGTCTAATGTATAATTTTTAAATTTTTATCGATCTGTAAATTTATTTTGAATATATTTTTCATATATATGTACCAAATTAGCTTGGCTACGTGCTAAGATAAACAATATATTGAGGAGTTCACGTTTAATCGTATATTTGTTAAATTCCTAATGATGTAAAGCATTTATTTCTTACAATTTGAGCTTGCATATTATGGTTAATGTTTGCAACAAATTCTAAGTTATAAGTTTCGTAAAAATCGAGTGATGTACACATAATTGTAAGCTATTTTTACCGTCTGTGCTTCAATTATCTTTAACTTTATTTACCATCCCATTTACTCTAATGGCATCTCGCTTGCGAAACTGGAAAGAAAATGTTACAATCAGACCAGTGAGAAAGAAAGAAAGAGATTTAGAAAATATACACGCTGCTGACTCCGTCCTGATTCGATCACATTTAATGTCATTAGGGATTGCAAGCAAAAGCTGAGTAGCCATGACTTGATGGTCTTCTTGACGCTGGTTGAGAGAAAAGCAAGGTTTCCACTGATCATTTAGTGTGTGATGTATCGCTAGTCGCCTCGAAGGGGCACAACTATTCCTTCTGGGGTTTTTGTATTCCTACTGGGAAACGTATAGATACCCATTAGCGAGATGGCCACTATGTTACCAAATGTCAATCGTTGGTGTATATGGACCAAATGCAATAAATTGATTTATTATAAACTCCATACATCTTTTTATAATTTGAAATTTATATAAAAGCTTTTCGAAATAAATTATTCTACGAGTTTACAAGTAATGAATGCCAATAGACGAGTTTGTTTTACCAATAAACGAATGATACTTTATATATAAAGTATAACAATTGCATAAATACAAGTTATCCTTCGTTCAATCTGATAGTGTTCTTGAGAAAGATGCACCTGAATATTTTGTCAAAACAAGTGCTGAATATTATAAATAGGATGTATATAATGTATTTGTGTATATATATAGGGTGTATATACCTATATCTCGATACACAATGGAGAGAATCGCATGCAACTGTCCACGTTATGATTGATCCAAAAGATGGAAAAATCACATCTTTACTATATTATATGTCACAAAGAGACAGGAAATGTGTACAGAATCAGCGATGGTACATGTTAGAATCCAATATGCAGAGATGAAGAACATGTCTATCTACTTGTTAAAAGTTCGAATGCGTGATAGTAAAGATTGCTATCCGAAAGAATGAAAGATAGTTTCCAACAGAATTCATAGAGTACCTATATGTAAAGGACTTAAGTATCTCTCAAGAAACCTTATCTTCTACTGTCTTATACTTATGCATTTTCTTATCTTTTCGAGTACAGAGAATGTTTTAAAGTTGAATAAGAAATTTAAAACGACAAGTAAGTTTACCGTGAAGTTATTTAATATGATTTGTACTTTCGATATATCTCTTGACAACTTTTTTTTGACAAAAGAAAAAAAGGAATTTTTTTGTATTTGCATAAATTTATTAAAGTTCTTTTTGTTATCGATTTCAAATACTAAAACTGGAAGTTATATATATATATATATAAATTGAAGAAGACTAAATACAATTAAAAATTTGATATCTTCACACTTTCTTTACAACCACAGGATTACAATTAGCATGAGCAGAGTCGATCTTTCTTTTGAGGCTCTTCTCTGCAATTTCTCTGCTTCTTCTTTGAGGCAATGGATATATTCATAAGCAGAGAAAAGCCTCAAAAGGACCTTTCTTTTGGCATCCATTACTTGTAAACTCTGCTTACGAAAATGTAAAAGAAGCAGAGAAGAGTCTCAAAAAAAAAGGTCGACTCTGCTCAAGTTAATTGTGTTCCTTTGGTTGTAAAGGAAGTATGAAGACATCAAATTATTTGTTTATAGTCTTCAAATTTTTCTTATCTTTAATTTTTTGTCCTTTATGATATAGAGTAAATCGTTATAGAATATATTATAATATAGATTTATAGATAATAGGGCAAATCGCTCATCTATGAATCTCTATTCTATTAATTAAACTACCATTCCTCTTCTAGAGAAACTGCTATTCTTCATCATAACATCATCATAAAGTATACGATATATAAAATTAATTATTATAACTTATGTAATTATGTATGCAAATTACTTTTTTATTATAAAGTGAAGCAAGATCGATATCATCCTAAAAAATCAGCAACTTATTTACCTTTAAATAACGAAAATTCTGAATTTAATATATAATGTATGCTATAAAAATTCAAAAATAAATAAAATAAAAAATACATCTAATAATACAAATAAACGAAAGCTGAAAATTAAATTATTTTTTTTAAAAATTTATTTATTTAATTGAATTTGCCTTACATATTAGAAAATATTTTGCATAATATTCTTTTATTATTCAATGTTTTTGCAACTAGAGAATTAGAAATCTCCAACTGAATAAAAGGAAGGAAAAAATAATTCGTATATTTTTGACATTTATAAAATAAATCTTGATTTAAGTTTTAATAAAAATAAAATTTGCATTTTATTTATTGAAAGAAAATTTGTAATTTATTTTATTATTACATATTTAAATCCCTGACTGAATCCAAATGCTGTGTGTAAAAAAAAGTCATGCTTTGGAGAACCTTCCAAATGTTTTATTTTACAAAATTATCCTCGTAAAATTCTCTCAGAAAGTCTATTTCATAAATTTATTAGAAAAAAATATCGGTTTAGAGCCTATTGAAGTGGTAAAAATTCCAAAAATTCCGTAAAAGTTTGCTTAAGAGATCCTTCAAATTTCCAAAATATGCGTCATAACAATAATTAAAACTATATTTTAATCGATTTTAATACCTCTAAACAACGTCTAAACCTTTTTTCCCCCTAGTAAAACGTATCATAAAGATGGAAACAGTAAGTGTCGATTTGCAGGAACATCCACAATTTCGCATTTATACAACAACAAATTATAAAGCAACCATTAGGAGAATCGATAGAAGTATCCGTTTGAGTAGAATTAGTACAATCTTAACATCCGAAAGGAAATTAAAGACACCTGTCGGGGTCAGGCAGACTCGACATTTAAGGAGCGACCTTATAGGATGAAGTTAAAATAGAAAAAAGAGACTAATTGGCCTTCGTGGAGGAACCATTGACCATTAGTGGAGAACGTTAGATGCATCCGTTGTCGTTCTCCATATGCACAACTCGCATATTCATCTCGACACTTTCTTTAGTTCAGTAGCAACAGCTGTGCCAACTTGGATATTCTGTAATTCTGTCTGTCAATATTACTGACATCCCTGTTCGCTACTATGACACTCTTTGTATCTGCGGCTACCTATACTATTTATGCACTCTCACCTGATAAATGACATTTTAATATAATTTTTTTTTACTTAAGTTCTTCAAAAAATTATGGTCATAAAATTTTCTAAATTAGGAAAAAAATTTATTTATTATATCATTTTTTATTGACGTTGATGTGTATATCTATGTGTGTGTGTTTTTTCTTCTTTTTTTAGATATGGGACTAACAAAACTTAATGAATTTCTTCGTTGTACTCATAACTGCTTATAAGTACTTGAAAAATGGATTTAAATTTAGAAAATTTAAAGTAATTTTAATGCTAAACGTGTTTATTTTTTATATTCTACATTTTTAAATTAAATTAAGAGAATTAAAGTATGCAAATTAAATTTTTCTTATCGATATTGATGCTAAATAGTTTAAAAATCAGTCGATAAAAATTCAATAAAAATATTATTTTACGTGACTTTTAATAGAAAAAAAAATCACATTTTTTTTCAATTTTATTTTGTAAAATCTGTCTTCTTTTTATATTTCTACGTTGGACAATTTCCAAAATATCTTAATAAAAATTAAAGTTTTACTCAATATTCGTGGCTTCTATCGATCTTAATTCTTAAATAAAAAATATAAAAATTTTAATTAAAAAATATTTTTATAAAAAGAAGAAATAATTAAGTTTATTAGTTAATTAATTTAATCACTTCCTCAAATATTATTAAATTAATATTTTATATAAGTTATAAATACATTGATATAGATATCACACGAATATTTAAGATTTTAATGGGAAAATCTGCTTAAAATTCCAAAAAGACACCCAAAAAACAATTAAAAATTCAATTATGAGCTCTGTAAATAATATTATTATTATTAATAAATTAAGCAAAAATATAAAAATTTCAGTTTTTTATTTATGAAAAATCATATAAAACTTCTACAAAACATGGTATACGATCCCAATTAAAAGAAAAATTAATTAAAAATCTTTCTGAATCTCTCATTAATAATATCAATACTCTTATATACAATCAACAACCATGTAAATACAGAAAATAATTCAAGAAAATCGTACAAATCCTCATATCATTAGTTAGATCCTTCATTAAAGATGATAAACAAGAGAATTTCGTTGAAAATACTTTATTATTTTATTCAAAATAAATAAAAAATAATAGTCATAACGGCAGAAAAAATTGATAAAGAATATTATAATAAAATAAACTTTACAGTTTTTTTTCAATAAATATACTTAAAAAAATCGTTTAAAAAATATTCTCACCTTAATATTATATTACTAATTAGGAACTCTCATAATAATAAACGTGACAATCGAGTAAAAGATTTTTATGTAGATAAATTGAGGATTTCGTATTTTTTTATGTAAGTAATTCTTTAGCCTTATTATCTTTCTTGAAATTTTTTTTTAAACTAGGTAATTACTTTTACTTAATTCCCTTCTGTGTATATGAGATTTTATAGATAAATCCAGTAAATATGTCATTAGCAAAGTGTGAAGTAAGGAAAACAAAAACTCTAACAACGAAATTTCTTATTGTTCTCACTTTTTGGCTTGTGCCAGGGGTGCAACTAATTAGCCAAAGTCTCACCCACGAGGCACAATTGGTGACATCATCACTGACTTACCTTTTGATTTTTTTTTATTGATGTTTGATGAGTGCGTGTGTATGTCTGTGTGCAGTATTTTTTTTATTTTTATCATTTTAATAGCAATAATTATTTCGTGTTTTTTTAGTTACAAAATAAATATTATTAATTTTTTTTTATAATTACTGAAGTTTATTAAATATTTTTTAAAAAATTTAATTATTTTCTCACAAACATTTAATGTTTATTGACTAGAAAAAATTTTCTATTGAAATTTCTAAATGATAAAGTCGTGAAAAAATAAAGGTGGGTGATAATATCACACTAAATTTATCCTAATTAATAAGATTTGAGTTTATTTTTTATTACTTTAAAGTTTTAAACTATAAAAATAAATCTTAAATTTTTAAAAAATATTTATTATTTTTTCTATATACATTTACGTTATATTCTCTTGATCTTATGACTAGTCTTAGAGTAAAAAACGATAAACAGTACTAATTGATAATATTTAATTAAAAATAAATAAAAAATACGCTTATTAATTTTAACTTTATAATTATGCAAAATAAAAAACGACTTTTTAAATATATTTATAATAGAGATAGCAAAGAGAATGTTGTTGTAACTATTAAACAAATTAAATTAATTAAATATTAAATTGTAATTAGAGAACTTTTTTATGTTTTTTAAGAGAAAAAAAGGTTAATAAGAAACAAGAAAACATGTCAAATAGAATTTCTAACTATTTAGAAGCAATTTAAACGATGCTGCCAAATTTAATGAGCAGAATATAAGGGAAAAAATACATTTATCTAGTTCTAATTTTTATAAATTTGTAGATAAAAGATAAATTTAATAAATATTCTTTATACAGCCAATATTTTTTGGTGTTATAAGCGTATTTTTGTGTCTAATTGATACGTATCCTACTCCAAATATTTTGGCTATAAAATTCTGCCAAAAATATATAAATATATATATTTCGGTTCTAAAAATATAATTAAATGTTAAAATTGATAAATATAAAGTTAAATAAACGAATAAAATCGTTTATAACGCGTTAAAATGCCGAAAAATTATATTAAAAACGAAAAGAAGCTTCGCGCACGATACACAAATAAATGCAGCATTAGAAGACAAATCATGTGGTATTTTATATTATTTATAAATGTTAACATTTAGAAAATAGTTTAATGTATAATTTTCTTTTATTAAAATTTAAAAAAGAAATTAATTAGATAAGGAATTTACATAAATAATCTTTCATTCTTTTTGAAAAAAAATACGTAGGAAGTAAGTGAATTACTTACTTCCTACGTATTTTTTTTTCATATCCGTCCGTACCTTTAAAACGCGTAATTAAAAATAGATTTTTAAAAAAATCAGAAAAAAAAATCTATAAATTTAAAAGTAATATAGGCTATAAGGAATTTTCTAGTAGAATTAGGCAGATACTCTAAGTTAATTTTCATCGGAAGGAAATATCGACACAACCATTATTAGAAGAAAAGTAAAACAACTAATTACTTAACCCCACATGTTGGTATCTAACATTTTAAGTAGAAGGGGGCATCTTTTAACTCCGTAAAGATTGTTCGTGACACGTTTAAAAGCGAGCAATGAAAGGTAAAATGAAAAAATATCCGACACCATCTGTTCTAACGTCTTTCAGAGTTAGGCGAGTGAAGAACGAGGTCGTAATTGAAGAAGACATTAGATGGCAGGGGCCAGATTATCTAGCCACAGGGTGTTTTCTACAAAGTTGTTTAATCGTTTCAATTAGCGAAGTATCTCGCCCGATTACCCACCGAAAGCGTTGTTAAACGAGGTTCGAATTTTCTACAAGCGAGATAGTGTTAGATACGCTTCATTAGCGGCTTTCTCTCAGCCAAAACTTATATGCCACCTCTTTTAATTGATTATTCTGCTTCTTAAGTGTAATTACCAACGATTTTAACGATTCTTTGTATTCTTCTTCTATGCCATTTGCAACTTACCCTCTGATTTTTCCTTTCTATGGGTAATCTTTCAATTCGTCAATTTCTCTTTCTTCATCTGCTATAATCCTCGTTATTTTTTCTTTTTTGTAAATTTTAATTATTTTAGCCTATATTTGATAGTATAATACGTTGATATCATTAAGTTTAATATTCTTTAGCAAAAAATATTAATATTAAATGCGGGTTTCATGCTGGAGTAAGACGAAGAAATTTGATGAATATCCTTACATAATAAAGCAATTTTTATAACTGTAGAACGAATTAGACTGTTAAAAAAACAAAACTAAAAAATAGCAAATTATATTCAAATTTGCATCTTAATTTGATTATTTTAAAATTAAAACTGATAATTTTGCTGGATTTAAGCACTCGGAATTTTAGAATAATCACTTTTATTCGGCTATAAAATCAATAATTTAATATATAACGTAATAATGTATATAAATAAAACAATTCTCAAGTAAATATTTGTAATTTTAGTTTAAAATTTTACAAAGTTTTAAAATTATTTTTCAAGAAAACAAATTATATATTTAAAATGAGTTTTTCATATAAGAAAAGAATTCAGTAAGTTAAAGAAGTGACTTTTAATTTTGCTTTTTTTCCTTCCTAGACCATAGAAAGAATCGTGCCATTAGTTACTTTTAGGAGAAGAATAAAAAAAATGCCATTAATTACATTTAAATTCAGTGAAAAGAATAGTAATGAAAGAAATGGTACATTTCCTTCATCATTAAAACAAAAATAAAATAAAAATAATTAAAAAAAAGTATGGTGTTGCATATAGACTGTGCTAAAAATAATTAAAAAAAAAAAAAAACATAAAAATACATATTCACAAAAAGCCAACGTAACTGGTATCGTAGGGGCCGCGCAGCCCCCAGAAGGTACGTAGCTCCATCCTGGTAAGTGCTAAAACGCCGAACGTTTGACACCCCAAGCGAGGCACGACGTAATGAGATTACATAAAATGGCAGCTGCGCCCAATGCTTAGATTTCTAGAAATTCGTATAAATATGGCGCGTGGGGGCCGCGCGACCCCCATAAAACCAGTTAAGAGATATTTATATACAGTAGAGCGTCGTTTATCCGAAGGTCGGTTATCCGAAGGAATGAATTCCAGTCGACAAATTTAAATTTTCGCCAGTGCTGTGGCGCTGTAATCTTTGGCTATGTCTTCGGCTACTCAAATATTTTATGTTTTTGATACTAAATTAACTTCTGAAGTATAATTTTTTTTATTGTTTTTATATTTTTCAATATACCTGTATTTATTTTGTTTGTACAAAATAAAAAAAATAATTTTTAACGATACAATAATCAATATCAAAAGCGTTCAGCAACTAAATAAAGAGAAACAAAACACCTTTTTTGCCGAGAAATAAATATAATTTGTTTCTGAAAACGTTTGTTTTTTAAAATTATATTTATTTCTCGGCAAAAAAGGTGTTTTGTTTCTCGATACAATAATCTTCGTTAGGCTTAACATCGACGAAAATTCAACGCGAAGCGACACGCAACGGAGAAAAATTTCAACACGGGATAAATTAATATATTTTTTCGTACATAATTGGTTATCCGAAAAATAAGTTATCCGAACAACCTTAGTCCCCAATTGATTCNAATTTCTTTAATTATATTAAAAAAAAAAAATAGTATTTAAACAGGGTAAAGAATTTTTAGACAATCATACAATGATGACTGATTATCCTGGAATTGCATTAAGATTAAGCGTGATAGAATCGAAAATTTGGCACTAATTTTTGATAGGATTACAACAATTTGGTAGAATTACTTTATAAAATTCAATTAGGAATTCGACGATAATTATAACGTAATACAAGGTAATTCTATAAGAAATTTCATTGGAGGTGAAGTATTTTACTTTTATTCATTAAGAAATCAATGATTGTTTTTTCGATAATCAGATTTATCAAACTTTTAATTAGCTTCGGAGTGAAGCTAGAATTTTAATCACCAAACAACACCCGACTACAAATCCTATATATATATATATAAATCTTTGACTTCTTTGAGTTACAAAGAAGAAACTCGAGATCCAAAGAAGAAATTGAATTTGGTCTCGTGTGGGATCTGAACCCACTTTCTTACTAAGATATTCATTGGTTCAGATCCTAAACGGATTAAGCACATTTGTAATTCTTGAAATTGATGTGGTATTTAACGCAGAATTTAAATTTTAAGTGTTGTCGACCCTTTTGATAATAGACGAATTTTAATTACGTCTAGTGCTGCAATTTGTATAATTAATACGTAAATATCCTGGAAAATCTTCCCAAATTATTAAAATATTTTAATTAAAAAATAATATTATGATAGAACCATAGAAAGTAACAATAAAGTGGACTATTTAGGTTAATAATCTTAATAAAAAAATTCAAAAAATTATAATGAATAATAAAATATTAATTGCATAATACGTTGATTAATACAAAATTCCGTGAATAAATAGTATATTTCCATAGTGTATCTATTAAAAACATGATTTTGGGAAAGCATATTAATATGAATATGAAGCAAAATAATAATAATAATACCGTGGATGAGAAAGATTTATATAAATAAATCATTTTTCCTTCTTCATCAAGGAGCAGGCAAGTTGTTTGTTCCGCTCTCATTGATCTTTCTACCTTTTTCTTGATCTTTCGCGGTTTCTTTTTCCTTCATGACCATAATATAAGGCTACTTTTGGTAATCTCTCCTCTTGCTTTCTCTCTATGTTCTTTCCATCTTTCTCTATATTCAATTATCTTCTCATTCACTTCAACTACTTGCAGTTCTTTTCTTGATGTCTTCATTTCTTAAATGATCTAATTGTCTGCATCCTTTTACTGACTTCTCGTTTCTTTAATTTTTTCCTCTTACTGTTTTGAATTTCATCTGCATCAATTTTATGTATTAGCATCATTTTCGTAAATCTGCCGCTGTTTTCTTTAAAATTTTAGTACTAAATAGTAAAAATTTAATTGTTTCGGATGTTATAGGCGATTTTATTGTATAATAAACGAAAGATTTGGCGTTAGAATGGCTCTTGAATAAATAAGAGATATATTTTAATTGGTGATAATTTTTATTTTTGAAAGAATATCCAATATTGTTAGTCATAGATGCCATTAGTGAAAGTATTAAAGAAGAAAATTTAATGATGATTTGATGAAGATGAGGATGAAGTTGATGCTACTCTAAGAAAATTCTGAACAGCAAAAAACCAAAATTAAAGCTATGAACAAGAGAAGAATAAGAAATGAGGAAAACATTTTGTCGAAAGAAAGAAAAAAAAAAAAAAGAAAGAAAGACGTAGAGAATTAACGTAAAACGGATTTGTCTGACTTTATTTACAGTAAAGTAAAATGTTGTTTACAACATTTGCTGATATTTAAATAAATATATCACTTCATTACAAATCCATTAGATATTAAATTCAATCCATTTAATTATTCAATTCCTTCCATTCCTATTTATCTGTAAGAAAATGACTTAAGAAAGAAACGGAAAATACATGCCTATCAATTAGTTTCCTCCTCTCCTCCTGTAATTTTTTCCTTATCTAATTTTATCAAAACTACAAGAAAATTTAGAAAAAGCAAAGAGCAACAGGAGCAAAATCTAATAAATAAGGTTAAAATGAGTCACTATGGAGAACACTCTAAAAAAACATAAATAACTTGGCATTATAAAAGACTACACAAATATAAAACTTCAAAGAAATTAAGATAAAATTTCCATTTCTTTTTTTTAGGAAAGAGATTCTAAAATAATTAATTTTCTTAATAAATTTAAATTAGAATTTTATCAGGAGTGAGATTTTGTGATGATTATTTCTTATCTGATGTTATAATATATGGAATAAATTCTTGAATTCATGATGAAAATATCCAAAAATGCTCAAACAAATCATAAAAATATGCCATCATACTTTTAATTTTCCACACTTAAATCTATTTCGTATTATCCCTTGTATTGTTAGGTACAGCACATTCTACGAGGTCTGAAAGAGGAAATAAAATATATTCAACATTTATTTCCTTTAAACCTTAAAATGGAAAGATTGACTCCTTTCGGGAACTCTTAAATTGGAAACTTAAAGCAAAAGATGAGACTAGAAATAGGAAAATTCCATTTGGTTGTTATTATATTAGAGTAGTCCTGTGATTTTGGAAAAGTCATTTTGGAACTCCCTATAACAATCTTACCAAAGAAATTTATAGACTACTGAATTTGGATGATCAAGAGATATAAAACTAGTTGATTTTTCTAAAGTTTCGATCGTTGGTCCACGTCTGTCAGAAATTACCACGTCTTATACGAAATTTAAGGATCGAAATTTTCGATCACAAACAGATTTAGAGTGTGTTTTCTTCTCGAAATTTTCGTTTATTATTACTTCACTTCTGGTTTACGCTATTACATTTTGATATATAGCCTAAGTGTAATTCCTGCAAAAAGCTTAGTAGTTTTACCTTCTGCGTTAAAATTTTTGTTTGAAACCTTTTATAAATAGCTAGAGATTCCTTAATAATAAAACATTAATTCAGCTGATTGATTTAAGCTGAAAAACACAGATACGAAAGTTTTCGAATAATTTAAATTTTATGAACCAATCAAATGCTACTATTTTCAAATCCAACCAATCAGCAGAGAGAATTTACATTAATTTTAAACCGCTCTAACTTTTTATAGAAGTGGCAACCAAAAAACTTTGCTAGAAAAATCTCTTGCTTCTGGTTAAGTCTGCGCATTTTTTTAAAGGAAAATTATGTTATATAATGAATATTATGAATAAAACAAAGAATTTGATATCCTTAAAGTAAATCTCCAGTAAAGAATACAAATTAGTATTAAATTATATAGAAAATGTGCAGTACCATTTGTGTGAAATTTTATATAGAGAAAGGATATTATCTTCTATATTTTTAAAGCAATAGAAAGGATATTGTTTATTTGGTATTTGTACTGTGCATATTATGTGCCACGTGAACATAATATATACAGTACATATATAGAACAGGTTTATATAGTTAAAGCTTAAGAAGCTATAATGACTGACAAATATTACAGTTTAAAACGTTCAACCCGTCATATATTATTACTGAAAACTTTTATAGAAAGAAGCGAAGATACTATTGGCTACGAACTAAAATAACATCACTACTGATTAGTCCCTAATACAAAATCAGCATTGAATGTGGATGCTTTCATGTACAATCATCCAAAAGAAAAAAATGAATAATTACAAAAGAGAACAGCTAATTACCATGAATGTTGAAAGATTGAAAGATAAATCTTTTAAAATGAATATCTGAAGTGGAAAATGGAGCAAAATTCGAAAACATCTGTACATTATGACTGAAAACACTTTTGATAAATAATAAAAAATAAAAAGTTGAAGTTGAGAAATTTATGATATAAAATGGATGAAACCTTATTAATGATAAATCAAAAACTTAGATACAATCCGCGTAACAAACCTTAATTGATTTCTTTTTTTTTCTATTTTTAAAATATTAAACTTTTCGAAAAGTAAATTGCACTTGTAACTAGATTTTTTAAATTAAATATTATTAAATTAAAGGATTTAAAAGTAAATTAACTATTAAAAAAATACGTATTTAAAGCTTTAAATCCGATTTTACGTAGAGATTAAGTAGATTTTTAACGAACTAAACATTTAAATGAATGTAAAATAAGGAAAAAAATTAACAGTTATAATTTCACATATAAATTACTATATTCATTAAATAAAAACTAATTAAATTTTGTTTAATATTTTTCTAAATAATACAGTCGAACCTCCAAGAACGGACACCTGTAAAAAGCAGCCATTTTTTGAAAAACTTATTATTTTCGAACATAAAATGCACACAAAATAACCTCCATAAAATTTCCACTTTTTAATGTTCCCGTTAGTAACCGTTGTTCACAGGTTTAACTGTATTAGATCGTAGTATTATTTTTCTCACTCATTTTAATCATGTTTACTTCTTTGGTTTATTATTATTAAGAAAACAAGTATTAATTTTTACATAATCAATACCTTTTAACAGACAATTTAATAGCCTATAGATTATATAATACAGTCGAACTTCCAATAAAGGCCACCTGTAATCAACAGCCATTTTATATATATGTTCATTTATTAGCACCAATTTAAATTCTAAAACTTTAGATTTTCTAAAACATTTAAGTTCCAAAAATCACATAGAATTGTTTTAGATAATTATTATACAATATATACATTATATTTATAACAAAGATTTAACTAAAGCGTCGATAAAATTACTTACCCCAAATGAATATTTGTGAAATAAAATGAAAGATAACTCTACTTAATATAATATCTTATTTTTCTTAGAAATATGAATAATTTAATTAAATATTCATATAAAATAACAAAATAGGTTTTTCATATGTATAAATTCATTCACCAGATTATATATAATGATATTATTTCTCAAATATCTTTTATTTTAATACCATTCTCTCGATACATAAAGCATTAATCTTTGTTATTTCACGATCGAAAGTCGCTGATAATCCTACATATGATTAAATTTTTCTTATTTAAAGCATTTTAAAATAACTCCAGAAGTTTTAGAATTGATATAGACTATATATTATATAATTAATTTAAATGTTTTTATATAATAATTAAAGTGTATTCGGGTAATATATTTTCTGGAAAGCAAAACTTGAGATGGGATTTTAAGAAAAAGAAAAACTGAAAATTTATTATTGAAATGATATGTGAATAATAGAATATAGTTTAGCATGTAAGAGCTTTTAGAAAGATAAACTTAACTATCAAAATACGTCATTCAAACAGTCTTTCTAAACATTTCTGAAATGAAGAATAGCAAATAGAACACCAAAGATTTTCAATAAAGAAGAGTGTTTCTAAATTACATCAAATATACAAATATCTCGTCTTTTTTTTTTATTCTTTATATCTAGAATAAATTCTAGTTCCGTTTAACAAATTCAAAATAAAATTTTCATTAAAATACAAATAAATATAAAGCCATTTTATTGATGCTTCGACTAGCTAATTTGCATAACTTTCTAGTTCGTTTCAATCAAGTATCATTACGATTTATTGCTAATTATTGTTGGATTTTGCATAAATTAATTTAACTGTAAAGTTATTAAAAGTATATTTTTAAATTTAATATACTTTAAGCTCTTAAATTCTGATTATCTTTGGAGAGAATGTAACTCGAGTAGTCATAAACAAATAGAAAAGAAAAAAAAAATCTTGACAAAGTTCCTCTCGGAGTACTTATTCAAAGAAGTGGATTTATCCGAAGTTGCATCGACTCGAACTGGGTATAGAAATAGGGCAATCATCATTCGACATTCTACTTGCTGCAAGGATATGCATGTAGCAGTTAAAGCGTTTTTTATCTATCCGTCTTGCTTTTACAGCTGATAGTAAACATCTATGCGCTTGTGTGTGTGTGTAGAGGGTAACCTAAGGTCGTCACCTGAATGTCATAGCCGAGCTGTAAAGTTACAGTGAAGCAGAAATTTAGTAGTCGTATCCCAAGAGGCGCCATCAATTCTCCATTACACTCATTTCCCTACCAAATCTCTTCTCGGAATGGACAATCTGTCTGTCCTTACTACGTAGAAGAATTGATTTAAAGGTTGCAGCAGAAATGTGAAGAACGTTGCTTCCATTGCTTGCATTTTTTTTTTTTTTTGCATCTTCCTTGTCTTATGTCTTTCTTTCATGATTCTTATTGTGTTGCGCTCTCTACTTTTCCAACGTTAGAAAAAAGTCCAAATGAAACGAGGTTTCTTTTCTAGAAATGACTTGAAAAGAACGATTTAATCATGACTTTCCTCTATCTTTGCTTTTCCATTTTTAGGAGAAAGGCTCGGTTTCTTTGAAAAAAAGTAAAAGAAAATAAAAAGAACTAACAGTTGAAATGCAGCAACCTGTAATTCATAAGGTTCTCCAATTTCACTGTGACTGGTTTTGTCTTTATTTCTATTCTTTAATCAACCGAGTTAGCTGATTGTTGTCTGGCGTCAGTCTTTTTAACTCTGATTGTTAAAGAATTGACTAAAAAATAAGAGGAAGAAACTAGAAAATTTCATCTCGCATCATATACTTTGCAGCGACTTTCGGTTGACGCCAGAGGACAATTTAATACATCTTATCTTCCTTCGCCATGCCATTTAATCTTTTCTAACCAATATATAATAAAGATTGCCAACACTTTTCAATATCATCGTTTCTTGAGAGAGAGACAGAATGTCTTTTGAAAAATCAATCAAATTACAACTCGCATTTAAATCAACAGATTAAAGTCTTTCAGCTTCTTTCCACAAAATATGGTAAGAAAGTTAAATAAAATTAATACTTTAATTCAAATCTTTTACTTATTACTTTTTAAAGGTTAAAATTTTAAAACCATGGACAAATGTTTTTTAAAAGAAAACGTTGCAAAATTCCCAACAGTTTTCTTAGTTTTATTCAAACTTTTAAAAGAAAGTACAATAAAGAAGATTACTGTCTGTTACTTGGTTTGAATTTGACTGCAAACAACAAACTGCTTGTCTAAATTCACCTTTTGTTGATGTTGGAGCAATTTTGTTAAAATTGCTCAGAAATATGATGTTGGATGTTGATGTAATGGAAGTGTCATGTTAGGTAACATTTGAATCTAGTAAAGCAAACATACTTTTGTAGCACTATTCACAACATCAAAGTGCAAAACACTTTTATTCACAGTTTTATTCATATTGACATTCAAAATTCACATTTATGCATTCCAGATACAAGAATTGATGTGGAAATAAACGAGAAACGAATTTATTCATTTTCCTGAAGGAAAAGAAGAGAAATTTGAAACGAATTTATAACATTTTTCTTTCATATTTCAATCAATTTTAATGTTTTTATAATGTAAATAATTCCGAATAAATTATACATATAAAAATTTTATTTCGATAGTGATTTCAATTCTTAAAACAATTGTTTTATCGAAATTTGGAAATGGACTTTTCTCTTTTTTTTAACAAATTAAACTTTTATGTCTCACAGAAGAGCATGGATCATGATCAAAGATAAGCTTATAATCTAAGAAAGAAAATTGGAAGATGTCAATAATGGTCCTAATAGAAAGCAAACAAAGAGATTGATTAAGAAAGAGGATTAAAAGTATTAATAATACCATAAGTTTCTACTGTGTATCCAATTTAACATAGAATATTGTTAGATACTGAAACGAAATTGATAAAAAAAAAAATACATATTGAAAGGAAAAAAATGGAAAATAAACTTTCCAAGAAAATTTTTCATCACTTACTTTCAAAATAAATTCGTTCATAAAAGAGATTTGTGATAAATCCCATAATAAAAAACAAAGAAATATTCTGAATATTTTTAAATCTCTTAAGAGATAATAATTATTTTCTGAATATAAAATGAAGATATTCTATCTAAGAAAACAGAAAGGTGATTAATTTTAAACATGTAAATATTTGTTAGACTGTATTTGAATATTTTAAACTGGTAGATTTTTAAGATGAGAATTTAATATATTCAATAAATTTAGAAGAAAAAAACTTTATATATTATTTTAAAAAATGAATAATATTATTGAAAATAACGAATAGGAGAACATTTCCAAGTGATTAATATCATGTCAAAAATTCGTATAAAATGACGTGATAACTAAATAAAGAGATTTTCATGCTAATTCTATTAGGTTATCGTAGAGTTCAATTTAGAAAACATTAAACTATGACTAACTTATAGAAGACATTTAATCATTATTCTTAAATGTATTTTTTTATATAATATGCATTAAATTTATTATCAAAAGTTTATTAAAATAGCATTTTTATCGATCAAACTACAAGCAGAACTGAATGATTACCTGCAACCTTATAAATGCTAAAAGATAGATTGAGCGGATAATGAATAGTTTATGGTTCATTTGAAGATTAAATAACATAAATATAGAGTCGAAATATTCAAAAACATTTGTTAGAATTCTAAAAATACTATTTAAAATGTGTTGTAAATCTCCTCTTTATCATAATCAAACGTCATTTTATGTACTAGCAGAAAGTATATAAATGAATGAATTTAATGAAGAAAAATCTCCAAAAAAATATTGATTTTGTACTCTAAAATATAAGAAATTAAAATATTTTTAAAAAATATATTCAAAATTATGCTGAATAAATAAGGTAAGAGCATAAAATTAATTAATAAATATACCTCTGAAAGTAATAATTGAGATGAGTTACAAATGACTACTATTTTATTATTACCTTTTTTATTTATTTATTTTTCCAGTAAAGTATATTAATTAAAATCTCATATTACTAATTATGGATTGAATAATAATACATATTTTTTCCCTTCATTTTTCTTATTAAACTTAAGAAACTAAGTAAAATACATATATAAATATTGATGAAATATAATAATAAAAACTAAATATTTATCAGGGGGAAAATGTATAAATTAAATAAATTAAAAAGTTAAAAATAATATAAATAAAAAATAAAATTATATTTAAAGATTCTTAACAATAAAACCTTAATTTTACTATACTTAAATATGAAATTTTTTTTATTTATTCATTCAATCAATATCTTATATAATTTTTAATTTAGAAAAATGATGTAATAAATAATTGTCATAAAAATTTAAAAATTACTGTTTGATTTAACTCATTATTTTTTAAATTAAAAGAGGAAAAAAAATTATACAAAAATGTTCAATATTCCTGATGGCAAATTAAATTTTTAAATTAAATTATAATAATATCAAACAATTTAAATTTCCTTTTTTATATATTATTATCAAATCCATTGACAACTAATTGAATAATTTTATCCAAAAAAAATAAATTTTAGAATCAAGAAAGATCTAATTTATTAATAAATCAGTAGGGAAAATGTTAAAGAATTTTTAGGGGAAAGAAAAAAGTATTTAAGATAGTTTTCTTTAATTTCTCCTCTGTGTAATTTAATTAATTTATTAGAAAATATTAAAATTGAAGTTGTAAATATTATCAAATTTAATAATTTCATTATAAAATAAATATTTTAAAATAATTAATTTAATTTGTTTTCTACATTTTTCGATAAATTCTAACGATGCGAATTAACCGAGCGATGAATTTATTTACGATAAATATAAAAAAAACAGTTAAAATATATTAATAAGTAATTTTATATTAATTTTATTTAAGAAAATCCAATATAATTTTCTCAAGAATATGCTAATTATTCGTCAGGAAGCCATTTAGATATCTAATTAAGGAGAATATATTTAGAAGATCTGTTCAATATAGAATTGTTAAATGTAGAAATCAATTATTTAATTGACTTATATATAAACACAATTCTCTAATTATAATAAATATATTCTTGTAAATTTAAATTTTCAATTATTGTATTCTTGATATAAATGTCAATGAAGTTTTAGAAAATCTGAACATCTATACATTATACTGTATAAATAAATTTTAAATTAATGTTTTAAAAAATAGTTTAATAGGAAAAAAATCATATTTTAAATTAAAATTTATTAAATTTAAAGATTTATTAATTTTCATTTAATCTATAAAATCACATATGAGATTTAATACCCTCAAAAAAAATAATTTATATATTGAAAATTAAATTCTAAAAATATTTTAAATGTTTTTAATATTAAAAAATATAACTAAGATCCTATAAATTATATAAATGTTTATGGATTTTATTAAATTTAAATTTTTATATAAACATGTCATCAGACTTTTAAGATCTTCAAAGGAAAAGTAATTTCCTTAAAATATATTTGGGTATTTAATTATTAAAAATACTTTTTAAATCCTAAAAATTTCACATAAAAATATTTAAAAATTCATTAAATTTTAAAATATTTTTTATACTTATAGCCACTATCAGACTTAAGACACACACAAAAAAATAATCAATAACATAATGAAAATTAATATTAAAAAATTGTAATTAATAATAAAAATTACAATTTTAATTTATAAAAAATAAATATTAGAAAATATATAAATAATGATTTTAGAATTTTTAAGTAGAATTAACTTATTAAATCATGACAAATTTTATTTCTTAATTCGAGTTCATTTTATATAAAAATTGAATGAATATTCTACTTAATTATAATTTAATTATCAGTAGAAAAATTTAAAATAAAAATTAAAAAAAAAACATAAATTCAATATTTCAAACCACATTTTAATTATAATTAATGAATAATTAATAATAAAAAAGTGTAGTTTAAGGATTTTATATTGAAATAAATTTGTGTTGTATTACAAATTTTGAAATTAATTTTAAATTAGTATTATATTTATTTAATTATTTTATAATTATGATAAGAAAAAAAAACAGTAAAATTACAGGAAAAAATTAATATTTTTAAGAATAAACATGATTTTATTTTGTATAATTTAAAGAAAATATTACACTTGTTTTTTTGGGTTTAAAAGTAATTTAAAGCATGGTTTGATGTAGGATAGAGACTAAAAATACAAATATTTCTTCCTAAACAATTAATTATAATTATGATAAATTAATATTACAGAAAAATTAATAAAAAAATGCATTTTTTGAATTAAAAAAACCGAAAATATTAGATTACTGATTAAGATTTAAATGTGATTTTTTGTTTCCTTAATGCAGCGACAATAATAATCAAATGAGTTAGACAATTTTATTATTTTTTAATTAAGAAAGAAATAATTTACAACGTAATTTCTTTGTTGAAAATTAAACTAGAGTTCAAATAATTTATTTATAGCAATGAAAAAAAAATACAAAGCAACAAAAAAAGGCAATTCTTTTAATGATAGTTATTAATTAATATAATGGGAAAATAAAAATTGTAATTAAAAATTAAGTTTAAAGTGTATTTATTTATTCATAAATTTTAAATTATTTGATTTGTTAATTAGGTATAAAATTTAAGTAAAATTAATTCTTTAAAGCATATTTAATAGCGCGAACAATATTAAAGATGTCTTTTTAAAAAAATAAGATGCAAATGAAATAATTAAAACAATTTAAAATTGAAAAAATAAGTTATGTTTTTCTCAATTAAAATGTTGTTATATGTGCGTATAAGAATAGACGAACAGACAAATTGACTGACATATTAAAACAAGCAAAGTACTGAAGTACGCCAGAAAATATTTTTATCAATTTTTAAAATTTTTAGCAATTAATTCATAATATTTATATAAATATTTTTGAATTTTAATGCGTTAAAATTAACTTTTCTATTTTATTTATACGCTTTAATAAACTACAACGTTATATTAGTACTAGTATTTTTAATGACTAATTTTACATATAAATGGAAATCAGATATTTTAGGAAGCAAATTAAATTTTATTACTTTAATTAAACTCTATATAACTAGACAACACGTTACGAAAGCAATATTTACCTTCATAATTATAGAATTGTTATTGTTAGAGGCAGCAACTAATCATGTAGTTGCTACCACCAACGATAACAATTCTACGATTAAAAAACGTGCCTGTTTCTGCACTAGAGAAGATAAGAATTTTTTGAAGAATAAAATTTAAAAAATCGTAGAATAATTAGAAAACTTGTATATTATACTTTACTAATTTTTACTTATTAAAGAAATGTAATTATGTTTGATGATGTCAAATCTCTTAATGCCAAGTAGAAGGTGAGAGCAATACGAAACGATACGTCACGAATCTGAAAGAAATTGTAAGCTAGGGATTGGATTGGCTCAGAAAGCGGAAGTCCTTGTCACATTGACAGTCAGGCATGTGTGCCAAACACGGAGACATTGCACAGCAAGAGAAAAGAGTGGAGTTCGCGTGCACAGACAGCTTAATTCAATGAGGCATGACGTGCGAGACCTAGAGCCATCAAGAGAACGTCGTGAAGAATTAATGATGGGACTGCGCAAGACGATCGATAGATACAGTCTCCATTTGCTAAGACGGGACTCAATCCTCCACGCTCCAAAATAACTGGGAAGAGATTTTTGTATGTGCAACTAGGAACCATTTCCGGGGTCACGGTCGTTAACATGCTCCCTTAATTACTATTATTACAGATATTATGGGGTCGAAATTCTATAGATTCGATCGATAAGCGTTTTGGTCCTTTGTTGGATTAATGATAATTTTTCTAGCAAATATCTATTCTTATATGTCATTTATTAGCTTTGTTATTTAAGTATTCATTAGAATTTAATATTGTATGATATGTTTCGTATTAAAAGTGATGCCATTAGTTAATAAAAGTGTCAAAACTTTTATGTAGAATGCGTTATTAAATTAGATTTTTAAACGGATACATATAAAAAAAAAATTTATGAATTAAAACTTAAGAGATGTGTTAAATATAAAATGAAATTTTTTGCGCTAAAAATAATCCATTAGACACTTTTTTAATTTAAAAACAAGCAATTAAAACCTCCAATAAAATACTTTTCAAAATTTTTTATGTTAATAATAATTTTATTTACTTAATTTCTTTCATTTTAAATTAAAATAACGCTTAAAATTATTTTATAAAATTAATTTTTTACGGCACTGTTACCAAAAATAGAGTGCATTGCCTCATAAATATCATAGATCAGTCGAAATTCTATTCTTTTATCTTATTCAAGATCAATGGGTATTACTATCTTTAGTTTTATTTCTGGAAACCTCAGGTTTTACAGCTACTAAACATCGCTACTATTGAATTTTTATGCAGTGTAGAAGACTTATTTGTCTTTGTAGGACACGATTAGTAAGGCTCAGCCACCGAGATCCTTACTACTTTAAATTTACTAACTTACTACTGGAGTGGTCTTCAATCTATTGAATCAAACGTACTTGGCATAGAGATTGGTGGTTCTTGAAAATCGTGATTTTTTTACTGAAAAAAGCACTTAACACTGGTATTAGTACGATAGATGAATACTGTTGCGGCATCCTCCATATTTAAGAGAAAATGGCTGCGAAAAAGTTAAATATTTCTTATTTTAACAATGTTCTAAATACTTGAATTTTATCAATTGTAATGAAGAAATAATGCAGTTTTTGTTATAAATGATTGCATTATTATCAAAATTACAAAAATTACTATTGAATTCTTTTACATTTTTTCTTATTCTCGAATTGCAAAATGGGGGCGTTTCGCGAAAATAAAACTTTAAAAATTTTTATTTATAACCTTTGAACTTTCGGTAAAATTTATAAATTAATATTTTTAGTTTCATATAAATTTAATGATATTTTAGAAGAAAACATGGCATCATTTTTTAAAATTGTTTTTAAACTTATAAGGTAAGAAATTTATTAAGAAAATAAAAGAAACGTCTACGGTTTAAATTGTAGTAAATAAATCATTTCGAATAAACATTATTCTATTCCTCAATAAAAGGTATACAGCCCGAAAATAACAATGCGTAAAATATTGATGGAAATTACTAACAAGATGTCCGTAGCCGAGATCCAGAAAATCGAAACAGATAATGGGGTCAGTAGTCCCAATTGGGAATTGGCCAGGTAGAGTCAAGTCGTTAGCTTCGGTGCGGGTAATTTCATCAGAACCATACCAAATAGCCAATAAAAAATTAACAGCACCCTTTTGTAAGGAATGGTATCGCTAGGGAGTGTTGCTTTCCTTACTTCCACCAACAGAATCGATTGATCTCGAGATGAGTTGGCACCCGACCCTCCCTATCCTGACCTTTTCCACTACTTTATACCCCTAAAAATCTTTGATTCGGCTGTGATGATGTTAAGATACTTACCCTTCCGTGACCTTTGCTATATTCTTTCCGTCCCCTTATTCTATCCCTAAAATCGATAAATCTCGAATGATGATGAATAGACACCTGACTCTCTTATGGCCTTTTTTCTCCACATTTTTGCCCTCTTATTCAATCCTTAAACTCGATAAATCTGCGAATTATGATGAATAACCTGACCTTCCTGTGACCTTTCCTACCTCTGCTTATTCCTGTCCATTTTTCTCTTATCCTTTCTCCGCCTTAAATTATACGATTCCGACTCGATATTTGACCTCCCATGACCTTTTTATCCTCCTCTTACGCCTTTTAATCCATAAAATCAAATGAATTTCGAGTGATTAACGCTTAGCATACCTCCCATGACATTTTCTCTATCCTATCTCTTATCTATTACCCTTTCCCATCCTTAAAATCGATATATCTCAAGTGACAATTTGACACCTGACCCTCCCATGACCTTTTCTATCTTCGAGATAATTCCATTCATACAGCACTTTTTTTAATTCAGTTTGCGGTTTGTCTGCTCGACATTTTTTTGTTTTGTTTTTTTTTATTTTGTTCTACCAAGAATGGATTTAATCGATAAAATATGTAATAACAACATTCCATTTCTCACGTCACAGAAATTAAAATAATAAATATATAAACTAGTATATAACTTATGGGCATTTTGCATTTATAAACCTTGATACACCCCTTCTAAAAACACACACAAAGTAAGAGAGTAAGTCCTTAACTTTAATAATGTGTTTTTATTTTTAAAAAAAACGTTTTAATATTTTTATTAAACGNAATTATTGTTGGATTTTGCATAAATTAATTTAACTGTAAAGTTATTAAAAGTATATTTTTAAATTTAATATACTTTAAGCTCTTAAATTCTGATTATCTTTGGAGAGAATGTAACTCGAGTAGTCATAAACAAATAGAAAAGAAAAAAAAAATCTTGACAAAGTTCCTCTCGGAGTACTTATTCAAAGAAGTGGATTTATCCGAAGTTGCATCGACTCGAACTGGGTATAGAAATAGGGCAATCATCATTCGACATTCTACTTGCTGCAAGGATATGCATGTAGCAGTTAAAGCGTTTTTTATCTATCCGTCTTGCTTTTACAGCTGATAGTAAACATCTATGCGCTTGTGTGTGTGTGTAGAGGGTAACCTAAGGTCGTCACCTGAATGTCATAGCCGAGCTGTAAAGTTACAGTGAAGCAGAAATTTAGTAGTCGTATCCCAAGAGGCGCCATCAATTCTCCATTACACTCATTTCCCTACCAAATCTCTTCTCGGAATGGACAATCTGTCTGTCCTTACTACGTAGAAGAATTGATTTAAAGGTTGCAGCAGAAATGTGAAGAACGTTGCTTCCATTGCTTGCATTTTTTTTTTTTTTTGCATCTTCCTTGTCTTATGTCTTTCTTTCATGATTCTTATTGTGTTGCGCTCTCTACTTTTCCAACGTTAGAAAAAAGTCCAAATGAAACGAGGTTTCTTTTCTAGAAATGACTTGAAAAGAACGATTTAATCATGACTTTCCTCTATCTTTGCTTTTCCATTTTTAGGAGAAAGGCTCGGTTTCTTTGAAAAAAAGTAAAAGAAAATAAAAAGAACTAACAGTTGAAATGCAGCAACCTGTAATTCATAAGGTTCTCCAATTTCACTGTGACTGGTTTTGTCTTTATTTCTATTCTTTAATCAACCGAGTTAGCTGATTGTTGTCTGGCGTCAGTCTTTTTAACTCTGATTGTTAAAGAATTGACTAAAAAATAAGAGGAAGAAACTAGAAAATTTCATCTCGCATCATATACTTTGCAGCGACTTTCGGTTGACGCCAGAGGACAATTTAATACATCTTATCTTCCTTCGCCATGCCATTTAATCTTTTCTAACCAATATATAATAAAGATTGCCAACACTTTTCAATATCATCGTTTCTTGAGAGAGAGACAGAATGTCTTTTGAAAAATCAATCAAATTACAACTCGCATTTAAATCAACAGATTAAAGTCTTTCAGCTTCTTTCCACAAAATATGGTAAGAAAGTTAAATAAAATTAATACTTTAATTCAAATCTTTTACTTATTACTTTTTAAAGGTTAAAATTTTAAAACCATGGACAAATGTTTTTTAAAAGAAAACGTTGCAAAATTCCCAACAGTTTTCTTAGTTTTATTCAAACTTTTAAAAGAAAGTACAATAAAGAAGATTACTGTCTGTTACTTGGTTTGAATTTGACTGCAAACAACAAACTGCTTGTCTAAATTCACCTTTTGTTGATGTTGGAGCAATTTTGTTAAAATTGCTCAGAAATATGATGTTGGATGTTGATGTAATGGAAGTGTCATGTTAGGTAACATTTGAATCTAGTAAAGCAAACATACTTTTGTAGCACTATTCACAACATCAAAGTGCAAAACACTTTTATTCACAGTTTTATTCATATTGACATTCAAAATTCACATTTATGCATTCCAGATACAAGAATTGATGTGGAAATAAACGAGAAACGAATTTATTCATTTTCCTGAAGGAAAAGAAGAGAAATTTGAAACGAATTTATAACATTTTTCTTTCATATTTCAATCAATTTTAATGTTTTTATAATGTAAATAATTCCGAATAAATTATACATATAAAAATTTTATTTCGATAGTGATTTCAATTCTTAAAACAATTGTTTTATCGAAATTTGGAAATGGACTTTTCTCTTTTTTTTAACAAATTAAACTTTTATGTCTCACAGAAGAGCATGGATCATGATCAAAGATAAGCTTATAATCTAAGAAAGAAAATTGGAAGATGTCAATAATGGTCCTAATAGAAAGCAAACAAAGAGATTGATTAAGAAAGAGGATTAAAAGTATTAATAATACCATAAGTTTCTACTGTGTATCCAATTTAACATAGAATATTGTTAGATACTGAAACGAAATTGATAAAAAAAAAAATACATATTGAAAGGAAAAAAATGGAAAATAAACTTTCCAAGAAAATTTTTCATCACTTACTTTCAAAATAAATTCGTTCATAAAAGAGATTTGTGATAAATCCCATAATAAAAAACAAAGAAATATTCTGAATATTTTTAAATCTCTTAAGAGATAATAATTATTTTCTGAATATAAAATGAAGATATTCTATCTAAGAAAACAGAAAGGTGATTAATTTTAAACATGTAAATATTTGTTAGACTGTATTTGAATATTTTAAACTGGTAGATTTTTAAGATGAGAATTTAATATATTCAATAAATTTAGAAGAAAAAAACTTTATATATTATTTTAAAAAATGAATAATATTATTGAAAATAACGAATAGGAGAACATTTCCAAGTGATTAATATCATGTCAAAAATTCGTATAAAATGACGTGATAACTAAATAAAGAGATTTTCATGCTAATTCTATTAGGTTATCGTAGAGTTCAATTTAGAAAACATTAAACTATGACTAACTTATAGAAGACATTTAATCATTATTCTTAAATGTATTTTTTTATATAATATGCATTAAATTTATTATCAAAAGTTTATTAAAATAGCATTTTTATCGATCAAACTACAAGCAGAACTGAATGATTACCTGCAACCTTATAAATGCTAAAAGATAGATTGAGCGGATAATGAATAGTTTATGGTTCATTTGAAGATTAAATAACATAAATATAGAGTCGAAATATTCAAAAACATTTGTTAGAATTCTAAAAATACTATTTAAAATGTGTTGTAAATCTCCTCTTTATCATAATCAAACGTCATTTTATGTACTAGCAGAAAGTATATAAATGAATGAATTTAATGAAGAAAAATCTCCAAAAAAATATTGATTTTGTACTCTAAAATATAAGAAATTAAAATATTTTTAAAAAATATATTCAAAATTATGCTGAATAAATAAGGTAAGAGCATAAAATTAATTAATAAATATACCTCTGAAAGTAATAATTGAGATGAGTTACAAATGACTACTATTTTATTATTACCTTTTTTATTTATTTATTTTTCCAGTAAAGTATATTAATTAAAATCTCATATTACTAATTATGGATTGAATAATAATACATATTTTTTCCCTTCATTTTTCTTATTAAACTTAAGAAACTAAGTAAAATACATATATAAATATTGATGAAATATAATAATAAAAACTAAATATTTATCAGGGGGAAAATGTATAAATTAAATAAATTAAAAAGTTAAAAATAATATAAATAAAAAATAAAATTATATTTAAAGATTCTTAACAATAAAACCTTAATTTTACTATACTTAAATATGAAATTTTTTTTATTTATTCATTCAATCAATATCTTATATAATTTTTAATTTAGAAAAATGATGTAATAAATAATTGTCATAAAAATTTAAAAATTACTGTTTGATTTAACTCATTATTTTTTAAATTAAAAGAGGAAAAAAAATTATACAAAAATGTTCAATATTCCTGATGGCAAATTAAATTTTTAAATTAAATTATAATAATATCAAACAATTTAAATTTCCTTTTTTATATATTATTATCAAATCCATTGACAACTAATTGAATAATTTTATCCAAAAAAAATAAATTTTAGAATCAAGAAAGATCTAATTTATTAATAAATCAGTAGGGAAAATGTTAAAGAATTTTTAGGGGAAAGAAAAAAGTATTTAAGATAGTTTTCTTTAATTTCTCCTCTGTGTAATTTAATTAATTTATTAGAAAATATTAAAATTGAAGTTGTAAATATTATCAAATTTAATAATTTCATTATAAAATAAATATTTTAAAATAATTAATTTAATTTGTTTTCTACATTTTTCGATAAATTCTAACGATGCGAATTAACCGAGCGATGAATTTATTTACGATAAATATAAAAAAAACAGTTAAAATATATTAATAAGTAATTTTATATTAATTTTATTTAAGAAAATCCAATATAATTTTCTCAAGAATATGCTAATTATTCGTCAGGAAGCCATTTAGATATCTAATTAAGGAGAATATATTTAGAAGATCTGTTCAATATAGAATTGTTAAATGTAGAAATCAATTATTTAATTGACTTATATATAAACACAATTCTCTAATTATAATAAATATATTCTTGTAAATTTAAATTTTCAATTATTGTATTCTTGATATAAATGTCAATGAAGTTTTAGAAAATCTGAACATCTATACATTATACTGTATAAATAAATTTTAAATTAATGTTTTAAAAAATAGTTTAATAGGAAAAAAATCATATTTTAAATTAAAATTTATTAAATTTAAAGATTTATTAATTTTCATTTAATCTATAAAATCACATATGAGATTTAATACCCTCAAAAAAAATAATTTATATATTGAAAATTAAATTCTAAAAATATTTTAAATGTTTTTAATATTAAAAAATATAACTAAGATCCTATAAATTATATAAATGTTTATGGATTTTATTAAATTTAAATTTTTATATAAACATGTCATCAGACTTTTAAGATCTTCAAAGGAAAAGTAATTTCCTTAAAATATATTTGGGTATTTAATTATTAAAAATACTTTTTAAATCCTAAAAATTTCACATAAAAATATTTAAAAATTCATTAAATTTTAAAATATTTTTTATACTTATAGCCACTATCAGACTTAAGACACACACAAAAAAATAATCAATAACATAATGAAAATTAATATTAAAAAATTGTAATTAATAATAAAAATTACAATTTTAATTTATAAAAAATAAATATTAGAAAATATATAAATAATGATTTTAGAATTTTTAAGTAGAATTAACTTATTAAATCATGACAAATTTTATTTCTTAATTCGAGTTCATTTTATATAAAAATTGAATGAATATTCTACTTAATTATAATTTAATTATCAGTAGAAAAATTTAAAATAAAAATTAAAAAAAAAACATAAATTCAATATTTCAAACCACATTTTAATTATAATTAATGAATAATTAATAATAAAAAAGTGTAGTTTAAGGATTTTATATTGAAATAAATTTGTGTTGTATTACAAATTTTGAAATTAATTTTAAATTAGTATTATATTTATTTAATTATTTTATAATTATGATAAGAAAAAAAAACAGTAAAATTACAGGAAAAAATTAATATTTTTAAGAATAAACATGATTTTATTTTGTATAATTTAAAGAAAATATTACACTTGTTTTTTTGGGTTTAAAAGTAATTTAAAGCATGGTTTGATGTAGGATAGAGACTAAAAATACAAATATTTCTTCCTAAACAATTAATTATAATTATGATAAATTAATATTACAGAAAAATTAATAAAAAAATGCATTTTTTGAATTAAAAAAACCGAAAATATTAGATTACTGATTAAGATTTAAATGTGATTTTTTGTTTCCTTAATGCAGCGACAATAATAATCAAATGAGTTAGACAATTTTATTATTTTTTAATTAAGAAAGAAATAATTTACAACGTAATTTCTTTGTTGAAAATTAAACTAGAGTTCAAATAATTTATTTATAGCAATGAAAAAAAAATACAAAGCAACAAAAAAAGGCAATTCTTTTAATGATAGTTATTAATTAATATAATGGGAAAATAAAAATTGTAATTAAAAATTAAGTTTAAAGTGTATTTATTTATTCATAAATTTTAAATTATTTGATTTGTTAATTAGGTATAAAATTTAAGTAAAATTAATTCTTTAAAGCATATTTAATAGCGCGAACAATATTAAAGATGTCTTTTTAAAAAAATAAGATGCAAATGAAATAATTAAAACAATTTAAAATTGAAAAAATAAGTTATGTTTTTCTCAATTAAAATGTTGTTATATGTGCGTATAAGAATAGACGAACAGACAAATTGACTGACATATTAAAACAAGCAAAGTACTGAAGTACGCCAGAAAATATTTTTATCAATTTTTAAAATTTTTAGCAATTAATTCATAATATTTATATAAATATTTTTGAATTTTAATGCGTTAAAATTAACTTTTCTATTTTATTTATACGCTTTAATAAACTACAACGTTATATTAGTACTAGTATTTTTAATGACTAATTTTACATATAAATGGAAATCAGATATTTTAGGAAGCAAATTAAATTTTATTACTTTAATTAAACTCTATATAACTAGACAACACGTTACGAAAGCAATATTTACCTTCATAATTATAGAATTGTTATTGTTAGAGGCAGCAACTAATCATGTAGTTGCTACCACCAACGATAACAATTCTACGATTAAAAAACGTGCCTGTTTCTGCACTAGAGAAGATAAGAATTTTTTGAAGAATAAAATTTAAAAAATCGTAGAATAATTAGAAAACTTGTATATTATACTTTACTAATTTTTACTTATTAAAGAAATGTAATTATGTTTGATGATGTCAAATCTCTTAATGCCAAGTAGAAGGNTAAGGAACCATTTCAATATCCGTGAATTAATAAAAATGTTATTTGTATTATATACGGTAGCATCACTTAATCACTTGACATTCAATCCCCAAACTCGGAATTGCGTTACTACCTACTGTTTGAAGTGCTTCGGTTTAGCGCCACATTAACTTCAGGTGGCACTAAATCGAAGTATGGTTGTAAGTAAGGAATATTTTATGAAGAATATTTTAAACATATCAATTTTTCCCTGAATAATTCTTTTAAAATAACGAATTTTTCTTTGTTTTAAAGTATTGAATAATAAATATCTTTTTAAAAAAAAAAAAAAAACTTAAATATAATTTTTATATATAATAGAAAAGTTTTCACTTGTATTCAATCGATAAGAGACTCTTAAGATATTATTTATAAAATAATTTTTAAAAATAAAAATAATGCTGCAGACATTTGACTATTCGATAACAGAGCAGATGTTTTATATCATTTTTTTAAAAATAACCACTCAATTTTTTTTGTTTTAAAAAATAGGAGATTAATTTTAAAATTATTAAAATTTAATGTTGTTATGAAATATTCCTTTAAAGTCGAGTATAAAATTGCGATATTATCATAAGAAATTACATTCGATTGGTGCTTTTACATAATAAATCTGTCTGTGTGTATGGGTTTTTTAAGACGTTTTATACAGATTTTGCTCCTTAAACGGTATATGTTTAATTTAATTAATGTTTATACATAAATCTTTATCTGTGATTTATAAATATAAATTACTGCCGTGTTGTAAGTACTTTCCTTACACAACATTAATCTAATAATGTTGAAAAAGTGTGTTATTATTCAGCCTGTAAATTCTTATATATGTGTTTTTACACGAATTTCATATTAGTAATAAATTTCACGGTTTTTTTTATTGTTTATTATTTAAATTTTACATATTTATAAAATGGCATTTTCTAGGTAGTCACCCCCTTTTCAACAAACCTCTGAAACAAACTCCTGAACCCCTTTTTGACAACTCCCTTTTTGATAAATTTCACGTGTTTTTATTGTTTATTTTCTAAATTTTTACAAGCAATGCCACAAAGCCATATTGTGGCCATCTCCTTCTTAATAAACCTCTGAAACAAAATCCTGAACCCCTTTCAAACAAACCATTTTTGATGAAATTCGAATTTTTGGTGTTGAAATAATGATTGATACGGAGAATGTTTTATAAAATAATTATTTTAGATTCTGTTTTGGCCATGTTTATATATAATCACTTCACGTTTTAACTGCCGAAAATGTCGAAATGAGCTTTAAAAACTTGGCAATGCTTAAAATTAGTACTTAGTTTCTTAAAATTTAGAGTTATTTAAAATGTATCAGATAAATATTTTTCTATAAATTGCCAGAATAATTAGTAATTTCCCATACCTTTGATGAAACTTTTTATATAAGTCAAATGGATATTTTTAATGGATATTTTTGCCATATATTTTTTTTAAATTTTTTGTTGGTAGTAGTAAACATCTCAGACGTTATCCATTAGTTTAAATGATTCTTAATAACTGATACCTCAACTCAATTAAAGGCTGCCGTACAAGAAAGCGAACTTTTGGAACACATTAAACATTTAAGTAACTAAGTGAACATACGTGTTAGTCAGACCACTTTCTGTTCATTAGTTATCATTTATTTTAGCACTAATTTGTCAATGGGTGCCACTCCTATCACCTTCGGGACCTTGGGTCTAACCAATACATTGTATGGTATGGTTTGGAGAAGATTATTTAAGCTTTTATGAATCATCTTATTGTTAGGCATTGATATTCCTTTAATCAAATTTGGTTCGTGAATAATGTTAGAGTGGATTATGAAGTAGTTCAATAGTTTGAAAGGGAGAGAGAGAGAGAGAGAGACGTCGCTTATCCCTTTTATGTCGTAAAGGAAATTGCTCGTTTTAACAATCCAATCGCAGTTTGCTGATGATTTACTATATATATTAAATGTACGAATTGCTCCATTCGTCAGAATGGCCAAACACAATCCTAATCCATCGTCTCTGCGCTAATGTTTGCAATTTTCTTGGATATTGTCGGGTATTAAAGTTTTCAAAGCTTACTCCGTAGCCTAAGTAACTATTGATATATAAATTGCACGTATTGTACTATTCCTGATACAATTATTCATCTACAACGATAAAGATAACTTTTTATGATGCCAAAGAAAAATCTCCCTCCTGAAGAATTAACGAAACGGTAGGCAAAGGAGACCCGAGAAACCTTCGCAACGTTTGATTTAGCATTTAATTTTAAATTTTGAACTGTAAAGACTAACTTTACAGCACTTTACTTGCATTAAAGATGTATAAAAGTTTAAAAAATTATAAAAATTTTAACACGTATTTATGTCATAAAAGTTCTATAATAGCTTTCGTACATTAACACATATATATAAAATTAATGTTTAATTCTGCTATTTTGAAATATTTTTATTTATTTATTTATTTAGTTTTTATGGAAAATTTTAGAAATAAACTGGACAAATCAGTCGAGAAATAAACAAAAAATTTGTGCACTATAAACCTAAAGGATGTCGTTTATTTTTAGTAAGTTAAGTGAAAAGAAACATTCATAGGCAATTTTTTAATAATTACTTATCGTTTCTAAACGTTTTCACATGCTAATAGCCGAGTAAATCTCTTCACTCGGTAACATCAGCAACATTTTTCACTCTTGTCAAATTGCTGTCCGCCTCTCTATTACCACAACGCTACCGGAAACACTTTAAGTTATATAATACCAAGTTAAATTGATCCATGTTAAAAGACTTATGCTTCACAAATTTACTAGTAACACGCAACTGGTCCCTCTCGTAACGTTAAAATCGGTAACGTTTTTGAAGCGTAACAACCAGGGGAAAAAGAACGAACGAACTGTTTACCAGTTAACTTATTACTATCTGCAGCATCTTTAGGATGAGGAGGAGGATGAGATGCGCAACAAAGAGATGGAGAGGAAACATCTATCGATCGTTGCTTATTTTATTTTTCTATTTGAACGGTTATAGAATGTGCTAATCAATCGAAGGGTGAGAGGTATGATTTATTTACGCCAGTAACACACGCTAGGGGGCGTCGCACGGAATTATAATGCGCTCTCGATGCATCAAGTTGACAGCACAAAATTGAGACATTGCAGTTACTTTCCTGTCACCACTTCTTTCCTATGGCAAAGCTGTGGGTAAAAGAGTGCTGCTTTAAGAATAAATATGTCCCGTACACGCTAGCATCTTTTAATCAGGCGCTATATCAAAATTCCTATCATCTTCATAAAGCGGCTATGAGTATTCTTTTCCGTAGATATTAAATAAGGAACCATTTCAATATCCGTGAATTAATAAAAATGTTATTTGTATTATATACGGTAGCATCACTTAATCACTTGACATTCAATCCCCAAACTCGGAATTGCGTTACTACCTACTGTTTGAAGTGCTTCGGTTTAGCGCCACATTAACTTCAGGTGGCACTAAATCGAAGTATGGTTGTAAGTAAGGAATATTTTATGAAGAATATTTTAAACATATCAATTTTTCCCTGAATAATTCTTTTAAAATAACGAATTTTTCTTTGTTTTAAAGTATTGAATAATAAATATCTTTTTAAAAAAAAAAAAAAAACTTAAATATAATTTTTATATATAATAGAAAAGTTTTCACTTGTATTCAATCGATAAGAGACTCTTAAGATATTATTTATAAAATAATTTTTAAAAATAAAAATAATGCTGCAGACATTTGACTATTCGATAACAGAGCAGATGTTTTATATCATTTTTTTAAAAATAACCACTCAATTTTTTTTGTTTTAAAAAATAGGAGATTAATTTTAAAATTATTAAAATTTAATGTTGTTATGAAATATTCCTTTAAAGTCGAGTATAAAATTGCGATATTATCATAAGAAATTACATTCGATTGGTGCTTTTACATAATAAATCTGTCTGTGTGTATGGGTTTTTTAAGACGTTTTATACAGATTTTGCTCCTTAAACGGTATATGTTTAATTTAATTAATGTTTATACATAAATCTTTATCTGTGATTTATAAATATAAATTACTGCCGTGTTGTAAGTACTTTCCTTACACAACATTAATCTAATAATGTTGAAAAAGTGTGTTATTATTCAGCCTGTAAATTCTTATATATGTGTTTTTACACGAATTTCATATTAGTAATAAATTTCACGGTTTTTTTTATTGTTTATTATTTAAATTTTACATATTTATAAAATGGCATTTTCTAGGTAGTCACCCCCTTTTCAACAAACCTCTGAAACAAACTCCTGAACCCCTTTTTGACAACTCCCTTTTTGATAAATTTCACGTGTTTTTATTGTTTATTTTCTAAATTTTTACAAGCAATGCCACAAAGCCATATTGTGGCCATCTCCTTCTTAATAAACCTCTGAAACAAAATCCTGAACCCCTTTCAAACAAACCATTTTTGATGAAATTCGAATTTTTGGTGTTGAAATAATGATTGATACGGAGAATGTTTTATAAAATAATTATTTTAGATTCTGTTTTGGCCATGTTTATATATAATCACTTCACGTTTTAACTGCCGAAAATGTCGAAATGAGCTTTAAAAACTTGGCAATGCTTAAAATTAGTACTTAGTTTCTTAAAATTTAGAGTTATTTAAAATGTATCAGATAAATATTTTTCTATAAATTGCCAGAATAATTAGTAATTTCCCATACCTTTGATGAAACTTTTTATATAAGTCAAATGGATATTTTTAATGGATATTTTTGCCATATATTTTTTTTAAATTTTTTGTTGGTAGTAGTAAACATCTCAGACGTTATCCATTAGTTTAAATGATTCTTAATAACTGATACCTCAACTCAATTAAAGGCTGCCGTACAAGAAAGCGAACTTTTGGAACACATTAAACATTTAAGTAACTAAGTGAACATACGTGTTAGTCAGACCACTTTCTGTTCATTAGTTATCATTTATTTTAGCACTAATTTGTCAATGGGTGCCACTCCTATCACCTTCGGGACCTTGGGTCTAACCAATACATTGTATGGTATGGTTTGGAGAAGATTATTTAAGCTTTTATGAATCATCTTATTGTTAGGCATTGATATTCCTTTAATCAAATTTGGTTCGTGAATAATGTTAGAGTGGATTATGAAGTAGTTCAATAGTTTGAAAGGGAGAGAGAGAGAGAGAGACGTCGCTTATCCCTTTTATGTCGTAAAGGAAATTGCTCGTTTTAACAATCCAATCGCAGTTTGCTGATGATTTACTATATATATTAAATGTACGAATTGCTCCATTCGTCAGAATGGCCAAACACAATCCTAATCCATCGTCTCTGCGCTAATGTTTGCAATTTTCTTGGATATTGTCGGGTATTAAAGTTTTCAAAGCTTACTCCGTAGCCTAAGTAACTATTGATATATAAATTGCACGTATTGTACTATTCCTGATACAATTATTCATCTACAACGATAAAGATAACTTTTTATGATGCCAAAGAAAAATCTCCCTCCTGAAGAATTAACGAAACGGTAGGCAAAGGAGACCCGAGAAACCTTCGCAACGTTTGATTTAGCATTTAATTTTAAATTTTGAACTGTAAAGACTAACTTTACAGCACTTTACTTGCATTAAAGATGTATAAAAGTTTAAAAAATTATAAAAATTTTAACACGTATTTATGTCATAAAAGTTCTATAATAGCTTTCGTACATTAACACATATATATAAAATTAATGTTTAATTCTGCTATTTTGAAATATTTTTATTTATTTATTTATTTAGTTTTTATGGAAAATTTTAGAAATAAACTGGACAAATCAGTCGAGAAATAAACAAAAAATTTGTGCACTATAAACCTAAAGGATGTCGTTTATTTTTAGTAAGTTAAGTGAAAAGAAACATTCATAGGCAATTTTTTAATAATTACTTATCGTTTCTAAACGTTTTCACATGCTAATAGCCGAGTAAATCTCTTCACTCGGTAACATCAGCAACATTTTTCACTCTTGTCAAATTGCTGTCCGCCTCTCTATTACCACAACGCTACCGGAAACACTTTAAGTTATATAATACCAAGTTAAATTGATCCATGTTAAAAGACTTATGCTTCACAAATTTACTAGTAACACGCAACTGGTCCCTCTCGTAACGTTAAAATCGGTAACGTTTTTGAAGCGTAACAACCAGGGGAAAAAGAACGAACGAACTGTTTACCAGTTAACTTATTACTATCTGCAGCATCTTTAGGATGAGGAGGAGGATGAGATGCGCAACAAAGAGATGGAGAGGAAACATCTATCGATCGTTGCTTATTTTATTTTTCTCTTTGAACGGTTATAGAATGTGCTAATCAATCGAAGGGTGAGAGGTATGATTTATTTACGCCAGTAACACACGCTAGGGGGCGTCGCACGGAATTATAATGCGCTCTCGATGCATCAAGTTGACAGCACAAAATTGAGACATTGCAGTTACTTTCCTGTCACCACTTCTTTCCTATGGCAAAGCTGTGGGTAAAAGAGTGCTGCTTTAAGAATAAATATGTCCCGTACACGCTACCTGTGTGTTAGTCGTTACGACGAAACACGACCTCCATCTTAAATGAGTGCTTTTTAATACGTTACCAGACTACTTTTTTTTCTAATTGTTCTGCGGTAAAGGCGAATTTTTTCTTCTATTTCTTTCATTTATCAGAGTATTTTCGGGTATCAAATAAATTGAATTTGTGAGCTGTTCTAATGGAAATGTCTTTTTCTTAATAAATAAATAAATAAAAAATAATAACCATTTAAATGTAGTTTGTACGAAGCGAATGCTTAATCCTCAACTCATTTTCTTTTCCTTTTTCTCTTTATTAATATTTTCTAAAAACATACTCGGGAAAAAAAGACATTAATTCAATTGATAGGTCCATAAATGTATAAGTTGCTTTAGACAATTTAATGCTCCTTTAAAGTAAGATAATGTTAATATATATTTTAAAAATTACATTAAAATCTCTAAAATTTGTAATAAATTTGCGATTTTTTAACTAGTAAAATGCGAAAATACAATAAAAAATTCGCTTTGTTTTTAGTGGATTGTTCTTATATTTATTTCTAATTTAAATGTTTATTTAATTTGAATAAAATTAAACATTTTCGATTATTTTTTTATTTAAAAAAATTCTTTATACAAGCTTATATATATATATAGAAAATTTAAGCTATAATAAAATTAAACTTTTGAGAAATTTTTTGTTTAATTGAAAAAAGAGAGCGTTATACATATGCAAATTAGGACAAACGTGAAATTTGCGTATCAGAATTTAAAAATTAAAGAAAAATTTTAATTTAAATAAACATTACACTTTTCGGCAATATAGAACAATGCTTTCAACATTTTTAATCCAGTGCCACACAATTTTTATGGTACACAAACGAGCCACATGCTCTTCTATGTATAAATTAAAGGAAATGGTGTATATCTGTACATTTTTATATGTAAAATATACAGATAAAGTTAAAAAGTAGACAAAAAATTAGTATTTTTAAAATTTTTGTATCTACTAGGAGTTTGTGGCACACCGCTTGACAACCATTGAAATGTTACAGAGTACTAGCAGATATATCGGGAGCAAGGATATAGGAATGATGGAATAAGGAGAGGTGCCTCCATGGAAAACTTTCTATGGGAAACTGAACCCTATTTAGGTTATTAGAGGTGAAGAAAACTACATTAGTGAGGCGCAAACCCGCGACCAGTGTTTAATAGTTTTATCCACTCAGCCACTAGTGTGTTAATAAGGATAAACATTAAAATTAAAACTATACTAGAATTTTGGTTATTTTAGCCCACATTTTACTACATGTTTATCACAAAGTGTCAAAGGGATGAAATTATGAGACGAGTGAGGTTTAGTTAAAAGGTTTAGATGTGCGTAGAAGTAGAAAAGACATTGTATTTTATGTATATAAACATAGATCATAAATTTTAATAAGTTATTATTTTAAAAAAATAATAATAAAATTTGCAGTAATTAGTACGTTAGAAAAGTAAAATATTTTCATCTCTCACGTGTTTCATTTTTAATTCATTGAAAATTTTATTAATAGCTTTTCTCTCGTGTTAAAAATCATCTTTGTCAAACTTCTTTTATTGTCTATACATTCATTAATTTATCGACATAAAAGGTTTCTGCTCTTTAAGAAGCTGACACAACACATTTCTCTGTCATACACCATTACGGGAATATCTAACACGTTGCTTGTAATAGGCGCCTTTTAGTACATCAATATATTTCTTTTTTGGAAAAATTAGACCCGCTTTTGATTAAATTATTTCCTCTTTGTTTTCCTACATTGCTTCGTATTAAGAGTAAAGCACTGACACAAAATGAAGATGGTCACGAAGTTCAAAGCGAGAGAATTCAATTTCTATTTTCTACTCGAAGATTTAAACTGTCATTCTTTACAGATATTAGGCACGTAAATCCTTCTTTAACGATTTGTTTAGTGCCGAACAGAATGGAAATTTTAATGTATTATCTTTGATCTAACGTAATACAATTAACACTAATCTAGTGGAAGTTCCTTATTAATGATGTCAGTTTATAATTCGAATGATTCAAATTTTTTCTTTTTATTTTTTTAAGGAGAAAAAATAATCTTTAAAATTGAATTTTATACAGAAATAATATACATAAACACTTGTTTATCACCTCTTTAGAATGACATCTTGTCACTAGTGATTTCTCCAAAGGGAGAATCCATATTAAAAACATGCATGACATTTTTCTTAAAATTGATAGTTCTGAAATGTAGCATATATCTGACATTAAGATTATACATAAACACTTGTTTATTTCTTTATAAAATTCGTATTTTATAATATTGCTGATCAACCTTCACTAATCCGGCATCTTTGGGACCTGTAGGGCGCCGGATTAGTGTTTTTGCAGGATCAAAAATAAGAGAGAAACAGATTAGAATGGCTTGTTTGTGTTTGCAGGTGACCGCCAGTAGTGTTTATGCGGCAAGTAGCTCCAGTGTTTCCAGATTAGAAAAATCCGTTTATCGTAAATAGCCTAAAAATTATAATATTGTGTTAATGTGTACAATAAAATACGATAATTGAGGACTTTCTATGGGAAATTTGACTCTATTTAGGTGTTACAAACGTAGAAAAAACCGAAAATCTCCACGTGACCAGCCCGTTGGCGAGACTGGAACACACTACTAACAATTATTAGTAAAATCATAATATAAAATGAAACAAACTTAAGATATTTGAGATTACTGTATTCTCTTTCATTAAAATCTTCAAACGTAATTTTGTCTTCGGCATATTATTGATTCTGCACTTTAGACATATTTCACGTAATAAACAAGTTGGAAAACCTTTTAACTTATTCACGGATTAATAAGCGCTCACATTTATTATGGAGAATTCAAATAAATGATATTTTTAAAATTCTTTTCGCCCTGAGGGCACTAAGAAGGTATTTTTATGGTACCTATCGTGGATTCGGCCATGCCCACAATGGGGCGACTCTGTGGAAATGAACGTTACCCCACATCGCACGAAAAATTCTTGAGGTTTTAAGGGACAACAATAGTAGCAAATTAGTGAGACGACTCACAAAATTTAAAATTACGCTAGCCAAAATTATTGTCAGATCAATGATGATCAACTTGTATCTTTATGTACGAATATGCGGGAAAAATTTCTTGTAAAATTATCTTAAAATAGTTAAAACATTTGAAGAATTTATAAAAAATGTATAAAGTATTATTTTAAAGAATATGCAATTTGTAAAATATGATAATTTTACCTATTTTTTACGAATTTTTCACGAAAATACAAGTTTTTCATGTATTTATATAGAAGATGTTTAAACAAGTATACACTCAAAAAAGCATAAAATTATTGTTAAAAAAATTAATTAAAATATATAAATTAAAGGGATTTACATATTTTAATTCATTAAAGGAATTTACGTTTTATGGTTAATATTCAAATATGGAAAAGTAAGCTTTATTATGGATAATTTTAATACTTTATCATACATTATCTATTATAATTACACTTACTTTAACATTAATTTTTCAATAATTTTTAGCGATTTATAAATTTTCTAATACGCAAATATATATAAAATATGACTTAAGTATTT
>NW_019384313.1:910653-940221 GCF_000671375.1 Centruroides sculpturatus | reverse complement strand
TGTCATAAAAAAAAAAATCCTTCTTAAATTGAGAGAAAGTTAAAGGGGAAAAAACAAGATTTATTTTTATTTTTAGACAAATAAAAAAAAAAGGCGAAAGAAAGAGAAAATAGCAATAAAGAAATTTTAGAGTAAAAATATATTTGATTATTGGAATAGTTTACAAAAAATCCGATTCAAATTTTGACGTCGCTCGCTATCAAATTCTGTTATAAAAATTAAAATTAGATTTTAAAAAAATAGTAAAATGTGACTTATAAAATCACGCTTCGTTTTTTTTATTGTTCCATGTACAAGAAAATGCTATAAAAAAGTACAAAGGCGCTGTTTATCACCCCTGTAGACTCTTCATTTCTTGGCTTATGATCGGTATCATCCTTCGAATTTTAATTTAAATCGTTATTAAAGCGAACTTTGAAGACAGAATTTCAATACTTCAGGGGGTAAAAACGAAATTTTATTATATATTTTAAGGAATTAGTTAAACCATAATTGTAGGAATAAATGATTAAGCCGAGATAATTTGCATTGTAGCTCGTATTTCCTCGTTAATCTGTAGACTAATTTAGTATTTTCGGTTTTGTAGACGTAATCGAGAATGATCCTTCACAGGACAATCAACGTTTCAGACTGTCAATATTAGCTATTAGTTTACATTAAAAGTGACACGGGATAGTTCAAATGACTTTAGCTAACTGCTTTATTAGTAGAGAACTAACCAAGCCAATCCTACACATTAATGTCCATATAATACACATTTACGAAGCAACTCGGTGTGACTAACGACGAATGCCTAAGCCCGTACAGTTTCTATCTAATTCCTATTCAAAACAGTCGACCACAAGTCAGACACGTAGCTTGGTCACTCGGCCCATGTCGGACAAAAGCTATAATAGAATCGAGTCGCAGCGTGAATCATCTATTACAGCTAATTTGTTAGTTAAATCTCCAAAATTACATCACGAAAAGTCCCGGGTAACGAGCGAGTAACAAGAGAGGCAAGAATGAAACATCCCGTGACAACTCGTTTGCTTTGGCGTTTAACTTTATGTACTCTTCAACCACGTGTGACTCGTCTGTGGGGAAATACCATGAAACACAATGTACGAAATTGTCCCCCCAGAGAAAATAACAAAATGACACGTTAAAGTGGCATGATGCATCCTGTACGTCACGTTTGAATGATGGAGTTAGAATCGAAGAGGATTAAGCCAGTTTGGTTTTCTAACATAATTAACAAAGTATATATTCTTGAAAATTCCGGAATTCGAGATTAAATTTAAGACTTAATTATGAATAAGATATGAGAATTTTCTACAAAGATTTATTTAAACTCGTCTCGGGTAAGTAAAATATTCTCGTTTAAAATATTAGTTGAGAACTTTGTCTCCACGCAAAAGAGTTTAATAGAAATTATAAACGCCAACTAAGCGCAACTAATACTAAATTATTATTGATTAATTGATAATATAATAGTTCGGGAAATGTTTCAAAATTAATAATGGTGCAATGTGAATATTAATGTTGTAATTGGACAACATGGTAACATAATCTACAACCATGCAAATTGCCAGAGTTTTGTTTCATGTTAAAGTATGATTTCTGTTTCAGTTTATGTATGTAAACTCCAACTATATTATAGAAAAGTCAACTAGTTTACGTCAGTGTTTAATTGTAAAATTTCTATTAATTTAATCTAGTTTAAGCTTTACAGTCGAGTTATAAATGCAGTTTAGATTCGATTATCCGCAACGATACGAACCGAATTGACCCGAGTGGGATTAATCAGATTAAAGTAGGATTAATTAAGATTTCGAAGAATTGAAATGACTCTCTCAGGGTAGCGGATGGATAACTACAAACTCTTAATTCAATTATATTGCTCTGGGGAATTTTCTTATCCTGTAGCATCTCCACTTCTACAAGTCATGAAACTTTGTGAAATTAATGAAACTGAATGAAGAATTACTTGTCTTTCCAGAGTTGTCACGCTTTGCTCTTGTTCTATCAATTGTTCGTCTACCTGGTATGAAGAATCGTTTGATAGCAGAGAACCTTTGAAGTACAACATTGAAGTAGTATGTTCATCCGAATGGTTTCTACCGTATCGGTTTGGCAGAAAAATCTTCTTTTGTAGTATAAATTAGTGCAATTGTACTAGAATTATTGATACTCTACAAAGATTTATTGTATTATTTCATTATCTAATTGATTCTTCTAGATCTAGTTGTGGATATATACCCATTTCACCAATAAAATATAACATTTTCTACTAAACTATCACGATATGATTCTTCCATACCATACTAAATCGTTATGGTAGAAAAATCATGGTAAAATGGTACTGTCATACTAAACTAAGCAAAATCATGCACTAAGGTTCTACGATATGATAGTCCGTCCTCAACTATAGAAAGTATATACTATATCTATATGAAATTCTGTAGAAAAGTAATATATAACCCATTATAAATATATGTAATATGTGGCGATAGCAAATTTAATAAGTTTGGCAAAAATTTATCATTCAAATTCAGCAAGTAACTATTAAAGTTATTCTGAAGCCTACGAAGATATCAAAAGTACTTTCGAGCAGTTGAACTCGATTTAAGTAAGGAAACTTTTCTCGTTTTGATTTTCTCACTCAACTAAATCGACAGCTAACGTTGGAATTTTTCGTCCTCTATCATAGAAATTTCCATATCCACTCAAGATATTTCAGTCGGAACATCCGCTAGCCACATCTAGAATATATTCTCCTTCGAGTAATAGTATATACAGTAGAGTGACATAGGCATTACCCTCGGTTAACAGGGGACAAGACTTAGATTTAGTAAACATTCTCGTCAAGATCACGTCATTAAATCTGTTAATTTTATTCATTAAATTTAGCGAAGTAATTAAGATTAAATACCAGAGTGGAATAATGCCACAATACGGTATAGCAAATTTTACTCGAGATTATATTGTTAATGATAAAGAGTTGTTAAAGGATACGGATCGTAAAAAGTTTGCAACATTCTAGGAAATTGAAGAAAATGACTCATAATGACTCTCTTCATTTTCCAAAGAAAATGAAGACTCATTATCAAAGACGAAAGACAACTGAAGTATCTTCCATGTTGTCTTTATCGCTCTTAAACAAAGAATGAACTCAAAACTATTTTCTTAAGAATATTTTTATAAGGGCAGGTATTTTTAACTCTGTAAAAAAATGGCCAATTACTCGCTTATAAATACTATAAATTGTTTCTCTCGTCCCAAAACTCGTTCTCCTTTATAGAAAATTATATCAAGGTCGACTTAATTCTAAAAAAAGGAAAAAAAAAGATATTCTTCGCCATTTTCTAAAAAAGTTATTACACATATTGGCAACAGTTAAGTATAATTACGCAATTTTTTTTTTTACAAAAACATTAAGTAAACATATCTATCAAACGTGTTTTTTGATGTTAAAGATTCTTACTTATTTGAAAGATTATTCGGGAAAATCATTATTTATGCCAAATATATGTAAAACTGAAAGATGACAATCGGATAATTAGTGTTTTTTTAAATTAATAATTAAATAATTTATTGGAAAAGTTATCAATTCGTGACATAAATTCTCCAAAAATTACTCAATATACGTTATGAGTTGATGTTGTTAGCGAGAGGAAATTAATAAAAATACCATCACCATCTCATTTATATGCAAAACAAGATAGCAGATTACATAATTTCGTCTCCAATAAAATTTTTAAGCTTTAAAACTACAAAATTACAATATATTCGATCAAATTTAATGGTTTAATTAATGAATCTATCATACTNAAAATTCTAAAATTAAACTTTATCTATTAATTCAGTATATTAAATATACGCAATTTTTATATTAATTACTTTTTATTTTACTTTTTAATTCATGAAATAAAATCAAATTCATGAATATTTGAATAATTGCGAATTCTAATCATACAGTTTCATGAATAAAATCCAAAAACGTCACCGTTTTATGAATATAAATTCAGTTCTTTAGAAGTTTATGCAACTGAAAATTTCTGTAATTACTTTCTATACAATTTACTTTCGTTTTATAGTTATATTCAATAGATTTTTAACGAGAATTATATTATTTATTTCTAATTTTTGATAAAAATTTAACGTAGTCGTTCATTAAATATTATTTTAAGTCCATTTCTTCCTAAAAAAAAAGTGATTTAAATTACGCAGCGACGTCACAATTTAGGACTTTATACGTTAGATTATAGAAATGCTGTAGTGTTTATTGATCAGATGAGTGTGTTTTGAAGGAAAATATACGTTTTATATTGATTATACATATGTTAAAGTATTGTTTGGAAGGTATTTGAACGATAGAAACCATAAAATTCACTTTGCATCAAAATCGGATGCTGTTGGATTCATCAGCAAATCACATTTGACTCTTGGTTCAATGGAAATGAATTCGTTTAACACGTCTTGTCTCCTGATTCACAATTTCTATTGCTAACAATCAATTGACCATCCATTGATGTTCGAATGGACGACAATTAGCTATGGCATTTGACAATAAATAGCTATAAGTGAGTAATTAGTTTGGAGATTTGTCCATTTTCTACCTTTACTTAAAAAAATTTTTTTAAAAGAAATATTAATTACCTTAAAGATTAAGAAAGAAAAATAGTATCTACATATATACACACACGTTACTACATCGATACATTATTTTTATTAAGAATTTCTAAGCTCGTTCAACTATATAAACATGGAAAGACGAATTAATGTATTCTCTACAAACGTAACTTACGTCCCTCTCTCGGTGCAGTTAGTGTTTGATTGAAGATGCAAAGTTTGTACATAACAGTGACGACCCTTGTTACTCAACAGCACAAACCCATTAAACATTAGGATAATGCGGAAGTTGAATGGCCTCCTGCTGAAACTCGTACTAAGAAGAGTAGAGATCATATGTCAAAGCAAAGTTAACCAATGGCGATATCTGTACTTGCGTCAACTTCTTGGAATTATATCCGAAAAGTAAAGTAAAACGTATCTATTTACGCTTGATGATTTATCTATGCGGCTTCTTTTTTTAAAATTTAAGGTCAATATCGCATATTTTTATGTCCCAAATATTTTTTTTCTCCCATTTATTTCACCTTTATATCCAAGCTCCATTCATTAGACTTGGCGGTAAATTCTCGTTTAATACGTTAAATTTTTAAATAAAATAATTAAATTTTTATAAAAATTCACTTTAAGTTTTATTCTAAACGGTTAAAAATTGCCCATTTTAAAAATTTAATNTTTTTTAATTAACTATTAAAGTTTTTAATGCAAAGTTACTTTTATACTAATAAAACTCCATATATATGGAGTTTTATTAGTATAAAAGTAACTTTGCATTAAAAACTTTAATAGTTAATTAAGAAATACTCATTTTTTTATTAACATACATCCAAAACGTCTTGTTATATATATATATAACAAGACGTTTTGGATGTATGTTTATCCTTTAAGTGTGTCCAGGATGTAGAAACTATCCCGTTTTGCGTGAAGGAGCATGCAGAAAACCATTTCTTAACAGCAGAACATCGAGTTAAATATATTACAGTCGAGTTGCTTCCATCACGCGAAAATGTGTCCTAACTCCTCTCCCTTCTGGGGTCAAACAACTAGTCTTGTCCGTTGTAATGTGACAGATGGAGGCCAACGATAGTAAGATTAAATGCCTAAAGTATGGCAGGTACGAGTAAGGTTAAAGGAAATTCCCCTCCAGTTACAAAGCAACAAAAAATTTTAAATAAAAAAAAATAAAATAAAGAATCGATTAAAGAAAACTTTCGCTTTCTCGATTATGTGTGATTTTCCACATCTTGCATTGCAAAACAACTTTTGATCGAACATTTTTTGATCCAGTTTTGCGGAAAGGAAGAATATATTTTTAAAATATACTCAAGTCCTGTTTAAGTATAGGAGAACTTTAATAAATTCGTAAATAATATTAAGGATTTATGATTTAAAAATTAAATAAACAAACATAAAGTTTTTAAAATAGAAATTATGTTAATTCTTCGTGCCTGTATGTCCTTAAATATTTCAATTTCGTTTATATATTATCCGTGTAGACCTTGCTTATAAACAGGACTTTATTATACTGGTATAGTTTCGAATTAGCAAAAAGAGGAAAATTTAATCAAAATTAAGACAAAATAAAGATATTTTATCTTTATTTTGTCTTATTTTTTATTAAATTTTCCTCCTTTTGCTAATTCGAAACTACACCAGTATAATAAAGTCCTGTTTATAAGCAAGGTCTACACGGATAATATATATAAACAAAATAGAAATTATATTATTAATTATTTAAATAATGATAAAAACTTATAAGATGATAATAAGATGAAGAACGATACTCCAGAACTCTTCTAAAAAATTTATATATCATCATCTTCCATAGTTTTTTAGGATGAGACATCGATCTTACAGTATTTTTTTAGATTATAAAGTAGTTCCTGCAGTTAAAATAATGATAAAATAAACGAATATAATAAATTAAAATTGATTATTTTACCAACATTTCTAAAAATATTACCCAAAAAAAGCATCTAATCTTTTAAATTTCTTTAAATGCAATACGGATTTTTCTGGATAAAATAATGTAAATGCTGTCAAAGAAGGAAAGAATTTTGCGCTGTCAGAATGAAAAAAACATTCAAATAATACCATAGATTCCATTTTGCAATATTTTTTTCTTTTTGTATAAACTATTGCCCGTCAAATTTTAATGTAAGCAAATAAGATTATATAGAAATCTGCAAGTTCCGATATATATAACATTTCTACCGGAAATTCTGTGTACCAATAGGTGACAAGAAAGCAGAGTTGTAGCGACATTTTCTTGCAGATGGATAAAAAAAGAGACAGGGAATTTTGTCCTCCCTACAGCAAAACGAAAGAAAGAAAGGTTGCTATTCCAGAAAACTCCATTTTCACACTCACCAGAAGCTCGCTGCTTCGGGGTGCGAAACGTCACCTGACTTATTTCTCTAGTTCAGCCTCTCTGCTCTACGTCCCTAGTCACAGAAAAGATCTCCTCCATCCGTGAAGTGTTGAATGCTGAATGACAAAAGTGTACTTTTTCTATCGCTGCTGTTGGATTTCTTCGCATTTCTATCTCCTAACCTTTGTCCTTTGCTACTGAGTAAGTTTGTTTACCAAAAAAATAAAATATAAAATAAAATAAAACTTTTTTCCATATTTAAATTTTCTTCCTAATCTTCTTATTCTAATAATATACAAAGATTGAGTTTATAAATCTCAAATGGACCCTCAAAAACCTTATCTCAAATTATGTAAAAGCAGATACTAGGCTAAATGTTACACATCATAAACATCCAGAAAAAAACGATAAATTCTTATAATTTTACAATTAAAAATGCTATAATTTAAAATTATAATAAAATATGTTTGTTATTTAATCAAAATATTTTAATAATTTAAAGTTTAAGCTTTAAAAAATTGATTCATTCAAACAACTTCTGTAACATTAAATGTTTTTTTTAAAGGAATAATGTGTTATTTATGTTAGTAGTTTAATGAAAAATACTTAAAAACTTTTACATTCGAAAAATACTTTTATTGAAAAAAAAAATAAGAAGAATTTTTGGTATTCACAGTTTTGAAAGAAAAATATCGAAAGTGCCATTTTGTAATGTTTGTGCAGCTGGGTATGCAATAAACTACTTTACATAACATGTTGTAGATGTGTAGGAATGAATGGTTTATAAATGATGTGCAGAATTTACAGAAATTTTCCCTTCCAATGAAATATCATTTCTAAAAAATTAAAAAAAAAAAATATTTTCCAATATTGATTTTTTTATATCAATATATATATAAGTAAAATCATGCAAAGAAGTTTAAGTATTAAGATAATTTTTAGTCATTTCAAAGAAATTTGTGAGCTTCTGNATAAAACTTTAAAACATCGTCGCCATTTTACACGTTATAACAAGGCTTTAAAAGTTTATTTAACAAATTATAATTTAAATCGATCTTAAAATTTCATCAATACCTATTTTAAAAAGTATTAAATTAATTTATAAATTAAATATTATATTTAAAAAACTGATCCGAGTATAAAAAGTAATCGATAATAGAAGTAAAAATCGTTTTAAAAATATCTTAAAAATATTCAAAAATTTATTTATATATATTTATAAATTTGAAGCATTAATAATGTAAAAAATAACTTAGGTCGACATTGATTTATTAAAGAATGATTGATACGAATAAATAAAAATAGAAAAAAATATATATGTAAGAACAATAAGAGAAAAACATTTAAACTGATGAAAAATTGTGAAGAATAAGTAATGCTATAATTTTTGTTTCCTTATTTTCAAATTTTGAATGGAAACAACCATTATCTTCAATAAAAATGGCGTCAGGGAACACGTTCGAGCATTTATTTTCTTATTTCGACTATGTGCTGTGCGTTAGAGATTGTTGGATATTTCCTTCAAGTTATATATTTTCTGTATTAAGTTGACACTTTATTCCAACTTCTACACCAATAAAGCACGTTTAAATTATAAATTTCGTTAATAAATAGACGAAAAAATTAATTAAAACTATTTTCTACAGATTTTAATTACTTGAAATAAAGATCTCTAGAAATCGCAAACTAACGATTGAGAAAATCCAACCTAGAAAGCTATTTTATGTACTGTACAGTACGTTATAAGCAATCTTTTAAGTTAATAAGTTAAGGTTACATTAAAGTTTTTAGATGAAAATGTTGGTAAATTTCAAAACGATTTTAGTAAAACGTCGGTAATATTTTTATTATAGGATCAAATTCTGATACAAATCACCGTACAAAATCCATTTGTCATACGAAACTGCTTGGAGTAATCGGAGCTCGACAAGGTCACTAAACAACGACGAAAGGCACGGAGATGTGAACAGGATAACGGTTTTAACGTGAGTTGTGTGACTATATCGTTTGGAATAAGGTACCTCGCCCATACAATCTTCCATGAATACCAATTAATGCGCCAACTAAACGAATTCATCTTGGTAATTGTAATGAGATCAAATTATAGGTCCTAGCTTTTCAACCAAAGGAATAAAGTTAATGTGTTAATGAAGCGTGAAGAAAAGAGGACGGCATTTTACATCTCGTACCTGTTATCATTTTGATAAAATATCTTATCCTAGGCAGAGATTATAGCAAAGTTCGTGTTACTTGAAGCTTGGAGCCTATAACCTGATCGTGATCGTCACTAAATTCTTAGCTTAATGTTTAGACCACGCTTTCCCAATCTTTCCCCTCGGCGATAGTAAATTACCAGGAATGATCATTTTTAAGTGGCTCGCGAACTACCAGTTGAAAACCTATATCACCCAACCCATGTAATTCCCGTCAAATGCATCAAATATTCTAATAATTTAATTTTAATAAATTAACGAGAACTAATGCAAGCTATCACGTATTAATATATATAACGAACTATGACAAAATTATTAAAATTTTATTTTTTAACAGATTTATTTATTTTTAAACATTTTTCTTATCTCTCAACCTCTTAGATCATCTTATATTACAATTATTTATTTCATACGTTACTAAAGAATAGTAGGGGGTTCTTTACTATTTAAAACGTCACATAAACNTACTTGAAGCTTGGAGCCTATAACCTGATCGTGATCGTCACTAAATTCTTAGCTTAATGTTTAGACCACGCTTTCCCAATCTTTCCCCTCGGCGATAGTAAATTACCAGGAATGATCATTTTTAAGTGGCTCGCGAACTACCAGTTGAAAACCTATATCACCCAACCCATGTAATTCCCGTCAAATGCATCAAATATTCTAATAATTTAATTTTAATAAATTAACGAGAACTAATGCAAGCTATCACGTATTAATATATATAACGAACTATGACAAAATTATTAAAATTTTATTTTTTAACAGATTTATTTATTTTTAAACATTTTTCTTATCTCTCAACCTCTTAGATCATCTTATATTACAATTATTTATTTCATACGTTACTAAAGAATAGTAGGGGGTTCTTTACTATTTAAAACGTCACATAAACCTTTACTACTATATCTTTATTAAGTAAATAATGCATACTACGTAGCAGAATATTAAAAATCAGAGCACACTGCATACAATCAGTACTCTGTAGCACATCAGGTAACTTTACAACACGTACAATCTCACATCACTAACCTAGCACATAACTAGATTTTGACATTATCTGCTGAATATAATTTTTAGAATAAGTAATTTTTGTCTGAACTCATTTACATTACATTTATCTGCAAATGAAATGCAAATAAGAAGAGAATACCTACAAGTTATACAGTTAGCAACTTTTTTAATCATTTATCTCCAATTTTAAATTTCAGTTCAAGCATATATTTAAATACTAAAATTAANTATTCAAATGCCTAGGATATATTCTAGATAATAGAATAGAGAGTAGTTTGACTTTCGATCGTTATTTTTGGATCTATATCCAAAAAAAATATTATTTTAATTAACTTAATGAGTGTAAGAGAATTATAAATTAATTTACGATCTTTTTAGCCATGTTTATTGTTGTAAATTGTCTTAAGAAATGCTTTAATCAATGCAATTTTTGATATATTGTAGCCGTATCCAGGCAACGGTTATTATAATTTTCCACAGATTATAGACTATAGAAGACGTTATAATGAATCTTCTATGGTACATAATCTCTAGAGAAGTATAACAACCATTTACTTGGATAATGTGCTGCAATTTACTAAATACTTAATATATTGTCAGATGTATATATTATAAACACTATTTACTCGAAATAATGAAGTTTAATACATTATCTATTATTATTATTTGGGATAATATCACAGAAATCTTATGTAAAAATATCAAAAACTGAAGAATTCAGTTAAAAAATACATATATACATATAAACTTATTTTAAAATACAACGAGCGGATATTATCTTAGGAATTCAGAATGCTCATATATTATTTCAGATTTTATTTACGAAATGCAAAGAATTTGCTAAGCAAAAATGTTGTATAAATAAAAATAAATTAAAGTAGAACTAAATTAACAATAGTACTAATTAAACTTTCATCAACAACAGTTTCAATTAATATATATTTAATAAATAATTTAATTATATAAATAAAATAAAATAAATTCTGAAGCACTTCTTACATCTGACGTTTCTGTAATGATAATGAAGTGTGTATATATATATATTTTAAATACTGTATATAAATCCTCAGGGTATAGTAGTACAGTACGTGTCTGTAGTACAGAATTTTATTTTGAATATAATAATTTCTCCAAAATTTTTGCTGGTTTATGAATTATTAATACAATACTTTCTTAATAATATAATTGAGTATAATACGCAATTCATAAATGTGAGTAAAGCGCATTTATTCGTTTAAATAATTAATTTAGAAATGTTTAAATAAATAAATAAGCTTTACTTTATAATTAAGGGAATTAAATTGATGTAAAAAATATATTAAAATTAATTATAATTATTAATAAATTCAAATATTTTAGAGTTCAGTTTCTCAAAAGAAATGATTAAAATTCAATTATACGTGAATTATGTCTAAATTTTAATTTTGAGATAAGAAAAGGTATGTCAAGATATCAAAATTCTTCTCGTAAACAATATATTTATCACAGAAAGTTTCGAAGATTGGACCCTTCTAAGGTGAGTTTTATGTAATTATAATACATTTTTAAGCATCGAAGGAAACTATTATGTAATAAAATGGATTAATTCGTTGTTTGTTTATAATCAAGGACATCTTTAACATATAATTCATCAAGACATTGTTGCTTGAACATATTCATCTCTTTCATTGTTCACCATACTACCTTGATCGCTTGCTTATCACTCATGATGGATAAAGCAGTTAGTGCCTCTTCACATCACTATTATAATTATATATCATTCGTATTAATCTTCTAAGTGATCGATTCGACTATATTAATCATTCTATTGTTGCATAAAGCGCATTAAATTCTATTAAATTCAAACATATGTGTGGCCATTATTCCACTTTGTTTCGTTAATCGAAACACCGTGTTAACTTAGAAAATATTTTCAAAATAATATAAATAATATTTCTAAGTAATTAAGATAAGTTTAAAATCTCTTATAATGGTTAGAAATTCCATTTATGATAATTAAATATAAGCCATTGATAAATACAATAACACGAATTCAGAATTAATTAAATTATTATTTAATTTTCAAATCTGCACTAAATTTAAAATAAAATATTCAATTTTAATCATAAAAATTGGTTAAAAATATGCAAGGAATTTATGTATTTACACAAATTTTTCTGCATATTTATATCAAAATAATAACTTATATATAAGATATATTTTGAAGATAAAATTATGGATTGTATCTTTTATGTATAAATTTTTTTTATGAATCTTTCAGATGGATACGAATAAAATAAATAAATCAACAAAATAAAATCATTTGAATTAATCTTATATAAGTTAATACATTTATATTCATCATTTACTGTTTAAATTAGTATAATTAAAGTACAGAGCAGCAAACTATAGGTTACATATTTGCATGTTATTGAATACATGAAAATGGCTTCTAACATTTGAAAATTAAAAAATGTATTATTCAAATGATATACGTATACTTTTATGCATTCTGTATTGTAAAATGTGACTCGCAATTCTTGCCAAATGTATTCAAACTTGTAGGAGGTCTATAAAAATATCATTCACTTTCCTATAACAATATCAAAAATATAAAAGTTCTATACGTCTGTAACGAATTGTAATGTTACAGTGTTATAGAATATATATATTTTATAAATCACCATGCAACCAACATTAACAAATTAAAAAACGTTATATATATATATATATTATAGGCATTTAACGGATTTATAATGTATAATCCTATATTTAACAAGTTATTAGGTATTTAAATATAGGTTATGTATTCCTATATCCTATATTCAAATGCCTAGGATATATTCTAGATAATAGAATAGAGAGTAGTTTGACTTTCGATCGTTATTTTTGGATCTATATCCAAAAAAAATATTATTTTAATTAACTTAATGAGTGTAAGAGAATTATAAATTAATTTACGATCTTTTTAGCCATGTTTATTGTTGTAAATTGTCTTAAGAAATGCTTTAATCAATGCAATTTTTGATATATTGTAGCCGTATCCAGGCAACGGTTATTATAATTTTCCACAGATTATAGACTATAGAAGACGTTATAATGAATCTTCTATGGTACATAATCTCTAGAGAAGTATAACAACCATTTACTTGGATAATGTGCTGCAATTTACTAAATACTTAATATATTGTCAGATGTATATATTATAAACACTATTTACTCGAAATAATGAAGTTTAATACATTATCTATTATTATTATTTGGGATAATATCACAGAAATCTTATGTAAAAATATCAAAAACTGAAGAATTCAGTTAAAAAATACATATATACATATAAACTTATTTTAAAAGTTAAATTATATAAAATATACCTTAATTTAAAATTAAATTCTTTATTTTAGTTCGTTCTTATACATAGAATAAGGAGATTTATGCATAGGTACAGGCTTATCTTTATTAATGATTTACTCAGAAAATGGCAAAATTCTTAAATAAATGTTAAAATTTATGAGTTGAAATAAAATACGTATATAATTTTTAATTTTAGTAGGATAGGAACTTCATATTTTTCAACTAGTAGATCGCGAACTCCGCTACATACGTTAAAATAAGCATCATCAGAGGAGGTTGGGTGATGCAGACCCTACTAAAGTAAAAAGTTCTTTTTCGATAGTCGAAACTACTATATAAGTTAAATTATATAAAATATAATTTAATTTAAAATTAAACATTTCATTAAAAATCACTTTTATGCATTGAAAAGGAAGAGTTTTAAAAATATTTATAGGCTTTTCCTTTATTAATAATTTAGTCGGAAAATGGCAAAATTCTTAGATTTAAATAGTAAATTTTCTAGAGGAGAAAGAGGGGGAGAAAGGTAACTGTAAGAATCGCATTACACGGTATAGAAAAGATGAAAAGAGAATTTTCGAATCGAATCTTTTAACTGAAAAGATCTTTTCCATTTTCCGATATGTCATCCACCATAAAATAAGCAGTTCAGCCATTAGACATGGATGGAGAGGTCAGCAGACTGTCAAGCCAGGTAACAGCTGCAATGTATGGTTAGTTATAAATTTAGGAATATTATAATTACCGAGTTGAACAATAAATTGAAACTTTTACATTTGCATCCTATTTAACATTATTATTATATGTATATATAGAAATATAGATAGAAACGGAGAGAGAAGAGAGAGATACATGTTCTGTACATAGACCTATATAAATATTTACAGTCTATCTTATTCAATATTCTATTTTATGAATTAACTTATGCATTGGCGAATGTTTCATATTCAAAATGTAATAAATTTTATCAACTGATTTTAAATGATACAATTGATTATACTTTGCTTGATAATGACTTTATAATAAACAGTATTTTTATTTATTTATTTATTTTCTCGAATTTAGTACAGTTTTAAAAGTTAACGAGCAATTATTTATTGTGACATGGTCACAATGCCGGGCTGTAATTTNACACGAATTCAGAATTAATTAAATTATTATTTAATTTTCAAATCTGCACTAAATTTAAAATAAAATATTCAATTTTAATCATAAAAATTGGTTAAAAATATGCAAGGAATTTATGTATTTACACAAATTTTTCTGCATATTTATATCAAAATAATAACTTATATATAAGATATATTTTGAAGATAAAATTATGGATTGTATCTTTTATGTATAAATTTTTTTTATGAATCTTTCAGATGGATACGAATAAAATAAATAAATCAACAAAATAAAATCATTTGAATTAATCTTATATAAGTTAATACATTTATATTCATCATTTACTGTTTAAATTAGTATAATTAAAGTACAGAGCAGCAAACTATAGGTTACATATTTGCATGTTATTGAATACATGAAAATGGCTTCTAACATTTGAAAATTAAAAAATGTATTATTCAAATGATATACGTATACTTTTATGCATTCTGTATTGTAAAATGTGACTCGCAATTCTTGCCAAATGTATTCAAACTTGTAGGAGGTCTATAAAAATATCATTCACTTTCCTATAACAATATCAAAAATATAAAAGTTCTATACGTCTGTAACGAATTGTAATGTTACAGTGTTATAGAATATATATATTTTATAAATCACCATGCAACCAACATTAACAAATTAAAAAACGTTATATATATATATATACATAAACATAAACATAAATTCTTAAGTAATTGTTTGTCCAGATAAATTTTACTTAGATTACTTTGAATTATTAATTTAAAAATTATAATTAATTCATACCTTTTTAGGATTTTAATTAATTTGTATAGTTCGTAAGCTAACTGATTACAACGTTGTTGTTTTGTTTAACTGTAAAATAATTATTTTAAAATACGTAATTATAGAAATTTATTTTTAAAACATAGTCAAATTGTTTATTGCTACCAGAAATTGACAGTAAATCGGGTGTGACGTTAAACCGAAGAACACGGAACAATGGCAAATAACTAGGTCTACACATTAATTTGAGTTTCGAGGCTTGAAATTCACGTGATTTGACGATAATGATGTCGTTCCTATTGTCAATTTGTATATTTAGTATTGGGGAAGGCTCGCACTTAAGGCACAAGAATAGTGTTATTTAATATCGAGACTTGACTGTATTTAATAATAAATTATTGGAAATTGTGGTTTATTTTTATATTTTCAAATGATAATTGTTGAGTTTTTCTAACAGATTTACTTTTGGTTTTTCTTAATGATCTTAACTTTCGTTAATTGCATTTTATCTCACTTTTGGGATTATTACATTCTAATCTGTTATCTTTGTATTATCTCTTAGTAGAATTAAGAGAAAAGCTTACTATCACTGGCACATACTTAATCTCCTATAAGAGATTTTCTTCTAAGCTTAATGGTAAGTTTAATAATAGCAATTAAATTATGTAAGGTTGCCTCACAAATAATTCTTTTAATTAAACAATCTCATATTTAAGAAGATCTAAGACAGAATTAAGCTTTAAAAAACAGTTTTTTTGAAATATATTTTTTAACTCTAAAAGTAGAAAAATGTTCGTATTCAACGTATTCAAAAGAATATTTTGCATACAACCAAACTTCGATTTAGTGCCATTAATTTAAAAATAACATCGAATTTAGTATGACGCTAAACCGAAACTCCTTAAACAATAATAATTACAAACAATAATGCGGTATACGCACAACTTTGAGACTAAAAACCGTATATTTAATAATTCACAAATACTAGATGATTCTCTATTTAATATTTGTGAACAGAATTAGTTCACGGTATTCATTGGCGCTTTAAGAGGGTATTGAGAGGGCGGTATGTCGAGGTTTGTATTCCTATATCTAGTTTGAAGTTAAGAGTAAAATATTGAAGAGGATAAATACTTAAAACTGAAAACAATCGTCTAAATTTTAAAAGAATTATGGGAGGAAAAAATATATTTAGAGAGATTTNTAGGGAATTAAATTGATGTAAAAAATATATTAAAATTAATTATAATTATTAATAAATTCAAATATTTTAGAGTTCAGTTTCTCAAAAGAAATGATTAAAATTCAATTATACGTGAATTATGTCTAAATTTTAATTTTGAGATAAGAAAAGGTATGTCAAGATATCAAAATTCTTCTCGTAAACAATATATTTATCACAGAAAGTTTCGAAGATTGGACCCTTCTAAGGTGAGTTTTATGTAATTATAATACATTTTTAAGCATCGAAGGAAACTATTATGTAATAAAATGGATTAATTCGTTGTTTGTTTATAATCAAGGACATCTTTAACATATAATTCATCAAGACATTGTTGCTTGAACATATTCATCTCTTTCATTGTTCACCATACTACCTTGATCGCTTGCTTATCACTCATGATGGATAAAGCAGTTAGTGCCTCTTCACATCACTATTATAATTATATATCATTCGTATTAATCTTCTAAGTGATCGATTCGACTATATTAATCATTCTATTGTTGCATAAAGCGCATTAAATTCTATTAAATTCAAACATATGTGTGGCCATTATTCCACTTTGTTTCGTTAATCGAAACACCGTGTTAACTTAGAAAATATTTTCAAAATAATATAAATAATATTTCTAAGTAATTAAGATAAGTTTAAAATCTCTTATAATGGTTAGAAATTCCATTTATGATAATTAAATATAAGCCATTGATAAATACAATAACACGAATTCAGAATTAATTAAATTATTATTTAATTTTCAAATCTGCACTAAATTTAAAATAAAATATTCAATTTTAATCATAAAAATTGGTTAAAAATATGCAAGGAATTTATGTATTTACACAAATTTTTCTGCATATTTATATCAAAATAATAACTTATATATAAGATATATTTTGAAGATAAAATTATGGATTGTATCTTTTATGTATAAATTTTTTTTATGAATCTTTCAGATGGATACGAATAAAATAAATAAATCAACAAAATAAAATCATTTGAATTAATCTTATATAAGTTAATACATTTATATTCATCATTTACTGTTTAAATTAGTATAATTAAAGTACAGAGCAGCAAACTATAGGTTACATATTTGCATGTTATTGAATACATGAAAATGGCTTCTAACATTTGAAAATTAAAAAATGTATTATTCAAATGATATACGTATACTTTTATGCATTCTGTATTGTAAAATGTGACTCGCAATTCTTGCCAAATGTATTCAAACTTGTAGGAGGTCTATAAAAATATCATTCACTTTCCTATAACAATATCAAAAATATAAAAGTTCTATACGTCTGTAACGAATTGTAATGTTACAGTGTTATAGAATATATATATTTTATAAATCACCATGCAACCAACATTAACAAATTAAAAAACGTTATATATATATATATACATAAACATAAACATAAATTCTTAAGTAATTGTTTGTCCAGATAAATTTTACTTAGATTACTTTGAATTATTAATTTAAAAATTATAATTAATTCATACCTTTTTAGGATTTTAATTAATTTGTATAGTTCGTAAGCTAACTGATTACAACGTTGTTGTTTTGTTTAACTGTAAAATAATTATTTTAAAATACGTAATTATAGAAATTTATTTTTAAAACATAGTCAAATTGTTTATTGCTACCAGAAATTGACAGTAAATCGGGTGTGACGTTAAACCGAAGAACACGGAACAATGGCAAATAACTAGGTCTACACATTAATTTGAGTTTCGAGGCTTGAAATTCACGTGATTTGACGATAATGATGTCGTTCCTATTGTCAATTTGTATATTTAGTATTGGGGAAGGCTCGCACTTAAGGCACAAGAATAGTGTTATTTAATATCGAGACTTGACTGTATTTAATAATAAATTATTGGAAATTGTGGTTTATTTTTATATTTTCAAATGATAATTGTTGAGTTTTTCTAACAGATTTACTTTTGGTTTTTCTTAATGATCTTAACATTCGTTAATTGCATTTTATCTCACTTTTGGGATTATTACATTCTAATCTGTTATCTTTGTATTATCTCTTAGTAGAATTAAGAGAAAAGCTTACTATCACTGGCACATACTTAATCTCCTATAAGAGATTTTCTTCTAAGCTTAATGGTAAGTTTAGTAATAGCAATTAAATTATGTAAGGTTGCCTCACAAATAATTCTTTTAATTAAACAATCTCATATTTAAGAAGATCTAAGACAGAATTAAGCTTTAAAAAACAGTTTTTTTGAAATATATTTTTTAACTCTAAAAGTAGAAAAATGTTCGTATTCAACGTATTCAAAAGAATATTTTGCATACAACCAAACTTCGATTTAGTGCCATTAATTTAAAAATAACATCGAATTTAGTATGACGCTAAACCGAAACTCCTTAAACAATAATAATTACAAACAATAATGCGGTATACGCACAACTTTGAGACTAAAAACCGTATATTTAATAATTCACAAATACTAGATGATTCTCTATTTAATATTTGTGAACAGAATTAGTTCACGGTATTCATTGGCGCTTTAAGAGGGTATTGAGAGGGCGGTATGTCGAGGTTTGTATTCCTATATCTAGTTTGAAGTTAAGAGTAAAATATTGAAGAGGATAAATACTTAAAACTGAAAACAATCGTCTAAATTTTAAAAGAATTATGGGAGGAAAAAATATATTTAGAGAGATTTTTATATTATTAATTCTGTCAAAATCTACAAAAATAATTTTCCAGTAATAATTTATAAATATTTACTTACATATAACTTATTTAATTATCAACAAAGCGTGTTGAATCGATAAAATTAACAACATTTTTTTGCCTATAAAATTTACTTGTCTCTTAATTAGAAGACCTTTTTAACTACACCCAAAGCTCAAATTTTAAAAATATCAATTCAATTTTAAATTTTTCTAATAAATAAATTAAAATATTTCTTTGTTAAAATGATAAAGAATTATATAAACTTCATAAATTTTAAGTTTACATTTATCTTAATTTTCATAAAAATTTCTTCTTTCCTAAAAAGAAGAAGAAGAAGAAGACATTAAGAAAAATAATTAAAATTTTTGCAAACTTTTTCCTTTCCAACAAAGTTTGAAAATTAAGAGAGTTGTTTCATTTCTGGTATTTATGTTATGTAGAATTCCATCGCTATCCAATAATATATTCACCCAACAAAATGTAACATCTGTCAACAGAAAACGAGAAAATGCGAAAAGAATTTAGATATGACAATCCCAAATCCATACAAGATGCACCATATAATCTTTTATTTATCGAAAAAAATCTTTATTTTTATGGCTATATGTTTTTAATATTGTTATTTGAACTTAAACGTAAATCAAATAACAATAAATAGCGAAACTATAGAAACCATTTTACATCAGCCATTCAACCAAATTTTGTAATTATTAAGAGTCCATCTTTGCAAATGCCTGAATTAATTTTGTAATTTATTTTCCAAATGTTACCGTTTCTCTAATTCATAACTGTATTTTTCAAAAATATTTAATGAATTATGAGGAATATATTGTTAAAATCGAGTTTAATTCCGGTGGAAGGAAAGGTTTGCAACTGCCAACATTTTTATTTATTTATTTATTTTCTCGAATTTAGTACAGTTTTAAAAGTTAACGAGCAATTATTTATTGTGACATGGTCACAATGCCGGGCTGTAATTTTTAATCATATTTTTCATTTATTTAATTTAAAATATATGCTCTCCACCTCAAATTAGTAGTGGCTTGCACCTGTACATCATACTTTTCCTTTTAACAATAGAGTCGTGCCGATCATTTAACTAACTCCTTTCAGGAGGAAATTTTTAATTGAAATTATGATTTCCGATCTATACCGGAAGTTCATATATATAGTTAATCAGAGTTCGATATCTGCTCTCGATTATCATCTATCTTACACAGAAATTAAGGAAAGACAGACAGTGTGAATTTATAGGTCTACGAATTTTTCAAATTACAGTCTAATTATGTAAAATTATCAATTGAAACACGTATTAAAATTTAAGGAGTAAACGTTTACGAGTAAATCACGTGTCTGTCCAAATTTTTAATTTGGATAGCCACGTAAATAGACAAAAAAAAAAAAACCAGGGAGAAAATGTTTTATTCCTTGATGAGATCTAAACCCACGTTCTTAATCAAATTTTACGTAAATTTAATATTTATATAAAGCAGTAGTATCAGCATTCTTATCGAAAGACGCGGGTTCGATCACTCGTATTTTAGGTGTTATTTCTTTATTACCAGACTTGCTACTCACTTATTACACGACTACGAAATAACTGTTATTAAAAATAATAAATAATATTTTAAAAAATATAAAATTCTATATAAACATCGTTAATTTCGCCCGTAGTAATATAGATTTTTGTAACAATTCTAATTTTTTTCTTTTTACTTTTGTTTGGAGCAAACATTTCGTATCCATTCAGTGCATCCATTACCTCTTCTAGTCATTACAATAATATATTACATTACATAATGGAGTTAATGTTTTCAAACACACATAATTTACAAAATAATTTTGAAATTATTCTTGTATTTTTTGTCTTTAAAAACACTTTCAGGATCTTCATCCATATACAATAATAACTATAAGATTTATATTCATATTTCATACACGTAAAAAATTGTTATATTGCAATTTTCAATAATATTAACATATAGCTTTTTTTATTTTTTAGAATTTGAAGTAAAATTTATGATTAATTTATAATTCATAACATTATCTACAGTATAAATATCTATTTTTAATATATTAATGCATTATTTATGTCTTCATTCATTCAAAGTGCTGTAGGCAATACAGAATACACACAGAATTTTAGTTATATTAAACATAAAATTAATAAATTATTCAATGTATAGTATAAAAATATTGTAAATATTTGTTCATGATAATTATTTATATATTCTATACATAGAAATTTATATGGAATATAGTAATATTAATTAACAAATTGAGGAGGTTTTATTTCAGATTTAAATCAGTGGTCCTTAACCTGGAGTACTTTTTGCTGGGGTACACAAGACTCCTACAAGAAACTTTTTTGGAGATGCAAAACTCCAAAAAACACCTTTCTGAGGATGCAAGACTCCAACAAAATACCTTTTATGGGGGATGAAAGACCCCTATAAACACTTTTTCTGGGAATGCAAGACTCCTGCAAGAAACTTTTTCTGGGAGTACAAAACTTCTACAAAACACCTGCAAGACTCAGAAAAGATGTCTTGTAAGACACCTTTTCTGCGATATCCGTCCCTATTAAGATAAATTTTCTTTCTTAATCGCTTAGACGCACTTAATCTTAAAATAACGTAAGAATACAGGACACTCCCTAAAATAGAAAAAAAAAATTAACGAATTTTTTCAAGGAGCGAGAGAGTGCATTTTAAAAATTCGAGTGGGTGCGTACAGCGGAAAAAATTAACTCAATGACTCTTTAATAAAAAATAATAAAATATTTAAAATGGGAATTAATTGTAATTATGCAAANAGAATTATATAAACTTCATAAATTTTAAGTTTACATTTATCTTAATTTTCATAAAAATTTCTTCTTTCCTAAAAAGAAGAAGAAGAAGAAGACATTAAGAAAAATAATTAAAATTTTTGCAAACTTTTTCCTTTCCAACAAAGTTTGAAAATTAAGAGAGTTGTTTCATTTCTGGTATTTATGTTATGTAGAATTCCATCGCTATCCAATAATATATTCACCCAACAAAATGTAACATCTGTCAACAGAAAACGAGAAAATGCGAAAAGAATTTAGATATGACAATCCCAAATCCATACAAGATGCACCATATAATCTTTTATTTATCGAAAAAAATCTTTCTTTTTATGGCTATATGTTTTTAATATTGTTATTTGAACTTAAACGTAAATCAAATAACAATAAATAGCGAAACTATAGAAACCATTTTACATCAGCCATTCAACCAAATTTTGTAATTATTAAGAGTCCATCTTTGCAAATGCCTGAATTAATTTTGTAATTTATTTTCCAAATGTTACCGTTTCTCTAATTCATAACTGTATTTTTCAAAAATATTTAATGAATTATGAGGAATATATTGTTAAAATCGAGTTTAATTCCGGTGGAAGGAAAGGTTTGCAACTGCCAACATTTTTATTTATTTATTTATTTTCTCGAATTTAGTACAGTTTTAAAAGTTAACGAGCAATTATTTATTGTGACATGGTCACAATGCCGGGCTGTAATTTTTAATCATATTTTTCATTTATTTAATTTAAAATATATGCTCTCCACCTCAAATTAGTAGTGGCTTGCACCTGTACATCATACTTTTCCTTTTAACAATAGAGTCGTGCCGATCATTTAACTAACTCCTTTCAGGAGGAAATTTTTAATTGAAATTATGATTTCCGATCTATACCGGAAGTTCATATATATAGTTAATCAGAGTTCGATATCTGCTCTCGATTATCATCTATCTTACACAGAAATTAAGGAAAGACAGACAGTGTGAATTTATAGGTCTACGAATTTTTCAAATTACAGTCTAATTATGTAAAATTATCAATTGAAACACGTATTAAAATTTAAGGAGTAAACGTTTACGAGTAAATCACGTGTCTGTCCAAATTTTTAATTTGGATAGCCACGTAAATAGACAAAAAAAAAAAAAAACCAGGGAGAAAATGTTTTATTCCTTGATGAGATCTAAACCCACGTTCTTAATCAAATTTTACGTAAATTTAATATTTATATAAAGCAGTAGTATCAGCATTCTTATCGAAAGACGCGGGTTCGATCACTCGTATTTTAGGTGTTATTTCTTTATTACCAGACTTGCTACTCACTTATTACACGACTACGAAATAACTGTTATTAAAAATAATAAATAATATTTTAAAAAATATAAAATTCTATATAAACATCGTTAATTTCGCCCGTAGTAATATAGATTTTTGTAACAATTCTAATTTTTTTCTTTTTACTTTTGTTTGGAGCAAACATTTCGTATCCATTCAGTGCATCCATTACCTCTTCTAGTCATTACAATAATATATTACATTACATAATGGAGTTAATGTTTTCAAACACACATAATTTACAAAATAATTTTGAAATTATTCTTGTATTTTTTGTCTTTAAAAACACTTTCAGGATCTTCATCCATATACAATAATAACTATAAGATTTATATTCATATTTCATACACGTAAAAAATTGTTATATTGCAATTTTCAATAATATTAACATATAGCTTTTTTTATTTTTTAGAATTTGAAGTAAAATTTATGATTAATTTATAATTCATAACATTATCTACAGTATAAATATCTATTTTTAATATATTAATGCATTATTTATGTCTTCATTCATTCAAAGTGCTGTAGGCAATACAGAATACACACAGAATTTTAGTTATATTAAACATAAAATTAATAAATTATTCAATGTATAGTATAAAAATATTGTAAATATTTGTTCATGATAATTATTTATATATTCTATACATAGAAATTTATATGGAATATAGTAATATTAATTAACAAATTGAGGAGGTTTTATTTCAGATTTAAATCAGTGGTCCTTAACCTGGAGTACTTTTTGCTGGGGTACACAAGACTCCTACAAGAAGCTTTTTTGGAGATGCAAAACTCCAAAAAACACCTTTCTGAGGATGCAAGACTCCAACAAAATACCTTTTATGGGGGATGAAAGACCCCTATAAACACTTTTTCTGGGAATGCAAGACTCCTGCAAGAAACTTTTTCTGGGAGTACAAAACTTCTACAAAACACCTGCAAGACTCAGAAAAGATGTCTTGTAAGACACCTTTTCTGCGATATCCGTCCCTATTAAGATAAATTTTCTTTCTTAATCGCTTAGACGCACTTAATCTTAAAATAACGTAAGAATACAGGACACTCCCTAAAATAGAAAAAAAAAATTAACGAATTTTTTCAAGGAGCGAGAGAGTGCATTTTAAAAATTCGAGTGGGTGCGTACAGCGGAAAAAATTAACTCAATGACTCTTTAATAAAAAATAATAAAATATTTAAAATGGGAATTAATTGTAATTATGCAAAGTATTTAAAATAAAATTTCAAATATTTTAAAAACCATCAGAAAATATCTGATTGTAACAATCATTACTAACTCGTTTTCTTTAATTAATCGACTTTTCTTCTATGATGCTTTTAAAGTTGGTAGTCAACATTTTTAGTTCTCGAGTGAGAATCTCTCATTTTTTTCCTTTAGTTTCTCATCATTTTTTGCTGATTTTATAATTAATCTCGTAATCACTCTAACTAATTATTTTACGGATTCATCTCAAGGGAAAAGATCGCAACAGTTTGATATCCATGTAATGAAGTGCAGCATGTTAATCTTACTTAGTAAGTAAACGAGAAAAGAAAAGATACAACCTACCACTTAAAAAAAAAGAAATGAAAATTCCCAAAAGCGCCCAGACTTAATTACGTAATTTTTTGTATTTTTTTCCTTCTTTTTTTAATTCTTTTTCTTTAAAGTATGGCCAAAACATTCCCATCAAAATTACTATACCCTTTAAAATTCTTACATCTAAAAAAAACTTACTTGTAAAATTTTAACTAAATATTTTTTGTTTCAATAAAAGAAATTTTAGAAGATATTACTATAGAATTCTACAAATATATACGCTATATATATATATTAGAAAAATAATTTTTTTAAAAAATTGCTTTTTTATTCTATAAAACAGAAGTTCTGGTCACTGCTAACCCCAAGGGTCAATCGATTTATCCGGGGTCGATTAAAAATAAATTTGTCCATCCACCCCCAAGCGATTCCTAGCGATAGGGATATTTTGTAAAGTTTTTTGGACAAGTTTACTTTGAAATTATATTTTGAAGTATCTTTAAATTTTAAAAATTTATATAAAGTAAAACACGCATTTTGAATTATGTTTAATTTTAAAAATAAGGATTAATTTCTATTTATAGTAAGAAAATCGACGAATTACATCTAATTTTGGAAAGGGGTTAACCAGCACAAGTTGGGAACCCCTACTAGAAAGGATGTTAAGTGGGAAGGAATATGAAGAATTTTTATCTTTTTTTTTTCTTTTTTTACGAATATATAAAATGAAAATACGTGTAAAGAAATATTTATTGAAGAAGATAAATAAGTTTTGGAGAAATATCTCCACAGAAACACATCTTATGGAAAAAAGGAACGGGTCAAACGGCAATATTAGTCAAGACGAAGCAGAAAGAAAACCTTCACAATACACTATTTGCCATCTATTGTGAATGCGTCAAAGGAATTGCAGGTTCTTCCACCAGATTTGAACGATATACAGAAACATTTCTCTTTAAAGAAGAGCGATTTTTTCTTTTGCTTCTTTCCATTTACTTCATACTGAAAATCCATGTTTATCTCTGAGACTGGTTTGAGTGGACGGAACCTAAATCTCTTGCCATTCTTCGACATGTGCGAGATGAAGCCATCATTAGCGTCACCGTATGTTTTGGAAGTCTACGTTTACAAGAGGAAAAAGAAAAAAAAAACGTCACCTACTTTACAGTTAGAAGCGTAACTTGCAATGCTTTTATCCAGTTAGTGGCACATAGTTCTTCTGTATAAGTCTTTTTTTGGATTTGCTTTTGTACAACAGGCATTAGCTCTTTTATAATGTCTAACATTCTTTTATATCAGTAAACCGAGTGAAAAAGTGTTTTTTTTTGGAATTTTTCTGCATTTGTTTCGGAAATTTAAGCGCAAAATTTTATTTTAATCCAATTAAATTTGCTTCTCTCTACTTTGCAAAAAGTTTTAAGTAAATTTTTACGTAAACATAAATATTTCCATCATCTTTTAATGCTCGTAAATATAGTTTAATAGCTTAAATTTAATTTAATTTTAGTTTTAAAAAAATAATAAATTTTACATTAATATATTAATCGAAATATTTAATAAATAATAAATTTATTTTTAAATATTAAGCATTTAATTTTATTTTTTATATATAAATTTCCTTCAAAACCCATCCAATTGACTTAACTTCATCTCAATACTATATACAAAATTAAATTTTAAATAAGTAAATGTTTAAATATTTAACAAGATTTTTGTATAATTTATATGAATATTTAAAGAATCATATTTAATAATTACATCGATTTTTTTTATTTCTCTTATAATATATTTAGATTAAATATTTTTTAAGATATTCATAATCTCGTGAATAATATATAGACCATAAATTTAATTTAGGATTAAAACTTTTATGAAGTGAAATTATTATTTATCATTTGATTTTTAACGAATTGCTTCTATTATAAATTGTAATTTCATTTTAAGAAAATGGAATAAAATAATACAAATTAAAACTGCTCAAACTAAGATTACGTCCTTACATAAATTAGAATTTTTTTTATATACGTTCAAAAAAGCTTTACTTTTTCCTCCTAATAAATCGAATAGATTTGAATTTATAACTTATCTAAAAATATTCCAATAATTTCATTACTTATTAAAAATATTAAAATATTCATTACTTAGAGGATATTCTAAAAATACTTTTAGTATTTTTAGAATATCCTCTAATAATCTATCCTGTACAGATTCCTCTAAATATTCTTTAAAAATTCCCCCAAATTTTCTTCAAACATTCCCTAAAATATTCTAAATTTTAAAAATATCTTCTAAAAATCACTCCAAATGTTCCAAATCTAAAAAGTATCCTCTAAAAAATCCTGAAGTATTCTAAAACATTGTTAATATTTTTAGAAAATATTCTAATATATTATAACCACTTTCCAATACTGTAAAATTCTAGATTTCAAATACTAAGTCCAATTTTCTATTCTAGAAATATGAAACGTATTTTTTCAATATTCTAATAATAAAAACAATCTCCAAACTTAGAAAAATCTTTCCAATTTCGAAATACATTTTGCTATATGAAGTATTTATTTTCTGATGTACAAGTAGAAAATAAGAGAATATGCGCATGATTAGCCTAATAATATATATAGGACTATATGAATTTATAAAATTCCACATCAATTAATTTCAATCTAAAACAAAATTTTACAACAAAAATCTAAATACTGTCTTTGTAATGATTAAAGCTATTTTTCTTTTTGAAAGCTATCAAGATTCCTGAATTATAGTTTTGATTTCTGAAGTTTTAAAGAATTTTCATGAAAATAAAAATTATATTTTAAGAAAATTTAATTTCGTAATAGAAAATAAATGTATTTTTAGAAGGAAAAAACAACAAAGAATTACATAAAAGTAAAGAAAGGAAATCATATTTCACATTGATGACCGAGTTTTATTTCAAGATTCACATTTGTCAAAGCTGAATTCATGCAATAACTGATATATATATATATATATATACAGTATGTGGGATTTTTCCCGAGAATGTTAACTCCATCGACAATCTATAGTTTAAAAAATGCATTCTGAAAAAACATTAAACAATTCTACAGTAGATAAGTAGTAAGAGGCAGCAGTTCGTGTACCATTAATGCGTATGATTCGAACTAAACTTTGAAAATTAATACTGTACAATAAAACTTGTGTAAACTGGAAATGCGGTACAGAATATCATTTCCGGTTTGGCAGGTTTCCGTTTTGAACAGATTGAACACAAAATCGCTCCGTCCCGAAGATTTTACCCTCCTTCTGTTTAAATAGGTTTCGTTTTGGACAGGTTTTACTGTAGAAATAATTTAATTTGCAAGGATCATACTCGAAATTCTTTAACTAAAAATAATAATAAATATTTTATATATTGGTCCTTAAAATCATTTATAATTGCCTTAAAGATGTAGTTTCTCTCTTCCATCATCAGACATCATAGGATGAGCTCGTTTTTAGATTTTTCTACTTCTCTCGTTATATATCACTGTCAATTCAAGATATAAATAAACTTTATGGAGTTCGTATTCCATTTATCATCGAATTTTTTTAATTAAATAACTTGATTAAATTCAATAACTTTTTATAGTTTATTAATGATCTTTAATGACGAAACTCGTAATACTTTCATATTTTTTAAGGTAAGTTAGTGATGAATTTTATTATTAATTCTGAAGATTTTTTGCATTATTTAACCCATTTTATATAGTTTATTTTTAAAATTCTCGAAGGAAATTCATTTATAACCAATTTATCATTGTCTGATTATAATATAAATATAAACTTATGTAAATTTTTTATAAGGAATTTTGAATTATATATATATATATATATAATATGTAGAATTTGAATATTTGCTGAGTAATAACAAGTAATAAAGTGCAAAAATATAAACTTATATAGGCCTATATTTTACTTATAGTTATAAAAATATTTATTTAAAACTTAAAAAAAATATTTTTGTTATTGATATGTAAAATTATAAAAAGCCGTAAAAATAAAACTCAAAACCGTATTAAATCAGATTTTCAAACTCTTAGCGGGCGTTGACAGGCAAAACTTACAATTTTTAAAGACATAAAAGCATGCCGCACGAGAAGGGGGAACTTCACACAAAGAAAGGTGTCAAAAGTACCATAAAATTTTACTGCAAACACCATCTGTGCATGCGAAGCAAAGAATTGATAAAAAATAGGAAGAGTCATTGGTAGAGGAATTATCATCTTTCGTCCCTGTCTAGTAGAACGTATAATGCAGGTCACGAGGTCTATGTCCATAAAGGGAATAGGGATGCAGTTTTTCGTTCTATCACGTTTACAGGAAGGTGCTACCCCTAGCAGACGCACACACACACACACAAACACACACAGTCGCGTGCAGAACGACATAACTCCTTCTCGAGACGTGACCGAAGATCGATGTATCTCGAGAGCTATACTTGGGTCAGGTTATGGAACATACCGCATATATTCTGAATTTATACTGAATGCGTGTCT